>NW_025316721.1:300000-442636 GCF_910594005.1 Cervus elaphus | reverse complement strand
CCTCTGGAGTCGAAGCCAGGGACTAACCTCTCATCTCGAGTTGATTTTTGGTCCACGGAGCTCTTTCATGTTGCTAAAGTGACCTCAGGTTCCCTCTAGCCTTGAAACAGTAATTCTTGGGTTTCTCTGGAGTGCCAATCAAGGAAATCAAGGCTCCTTTCATGTTTGATGTGCTACACGAATTGCTCTGCATGCAGTGCGTAGAAATCGGGCCTCATCTCACGGCGAGGGGGAAGTCTCATGGTTTTCCTCGAGTTGCGGCGGGAACCTGGGGTATATTCTCGAGTTACGACGGGGATGGCCCTTCCACACACATGTTTGTTCAGCGACGTCAGGACTCCTGCCTAGTTGCGAGGGACAACTCGGGATTCTCCTCGAGGCTTGGCAGGGCAATTGGGACGCCTCTCCAGCTGAGGCGGGAGACCAAGGGTCCCTTTCCACGTGCCACAGGAATCCTGGTACTCCTATCAAGTTTGACGAGGAGTCAGGCATCGTCTCTTTTGGAGGCACTGATCTCCGCGCACCTGTGGAGTTTTCAAAGGATGTGAGGCCTCCGGTCGCGATGAGGTGGGGAACTAGGTCTTTCTCTGTGGTCTCCACAGGGGATTCAGACATCCTTTCATCTTGGTAGATGCAAGACGAGCCTGCATTCAAGTCACTGCAGTGATATCCGGCCTTATTTTGAGTCAGATCATCGCGGTGTCCATTCCACTTGAGGCCACAAACTCAGGGTCCCTCTCACATACCTAGAGCAGAGAGAAGCCTCCTCTTGAGGTGCTTGTGGTAAGGTGGTATTCCTCTGGAGTCGAAGCCAGGGACTAACCTCTGATCTCGAGTTGATTTTTGGTCCACGGAGCTCTTTCGTGTTGCTACAGTGACCTCAGGATCCCTCTAGCCTTGAAACAGTGTTCGTGGGGTTTCTCTGGAGTGCCAACAATTAAATCAAGGCTCCTTTCATGTGTGATGTGCAACACGGAATTGCACTGCACGCAGTGCAGGGGAATCGGGCCTCATCTCAGGGCGAGGGGGAAGTCTCATGGTTTTTCTCGAGTTGCGGCGGGAACCTGGGGTATATTCTCGAGTTACGACGGGGATGGCCCTTACACACACATGCTTGTTCAGCGACGTCAGGACTCCTGCCTAGTTGCGAGGGACAACTCGGGATTCTATTCGAGGCTTGGCAGGGCAATTGGGAGGCCTCTCCAGCTGAGGCGGGAGACCAAGTGTCCCTTTCCACGTGCCACAGGAATCCTGGGACTCCTATCAAGTTTGACGAGGAGTCAGGCATCGTCTCCGTTGGAGGCACTGATCTTCGCGTACCTCTGGAGTTTTCAAAGGATGTGAGGCCTCCCGGTCGCGATGAGGTGGGGAACTAGGTCTTTCTCTGTGGTCTCCCACAGGGGATTCAGACATCCTTTCCTCTTGGGAGATGCAAAAACGAGCCTGGATTCAAGTCACTGCAGGGATATCCGGCCTTATTTTGAGTCAGGGCATCGCGGTGTCCTTTCCACTTGAGGCCGCAATCTCAGGGTCCCTCTCACATACCTAGAGCTGAGAGAAGCCTCCTCTTGAGGTGCTTGTGGTAAGGTGGTATTCCTCTGGAGTCGAAGCCAGGGACTAACCTCTCATCTCGAGTTGATTTTTGGTCCATGGAGCTCTTTCGTGTTGCTACAGTGACCTCAGGATCCCTCTAGCCTTGAAACAGTGTTCTTGGGGTTTCTTTGGAGTGCCATCAAGGAAATCAAGGCTCCTTTCATGTGTGATGTGCAACACGGAATTGCTCTGCACGCAGTGCAGGTGAATCAGGCCTCATCTCTTGGCGAAGGGGAAGTCTCATGGTTTTTCTCGAGTTGCCGCGGGAACCTGGGGTATATTCTCGAGTTACGACGGGGATGGCCCTTCCATACACGTGTTTGTTCAGCGACGGCAGGACTCCTGCCTAGTTGCGAGGGACAACTCGGGATTCTGCTCGAGGCTTGGCAGGGCAATTGGGACGCCTCTCCAGCTGAGGCGGGAGACCACACGTCCCTTTCCACGTGCTACAGGAATCCTATGACTCCTATCAAGTTTCACGAGGAGTCAGGCATCGTCTCCTTTGGAGGCACTGATCTCCGCGTACCTCTGGAGTGTTCAAAGGATGTGAGGCCTCCGATCGCCTTGAGGTGGGGAACTAGGTCTTTCTCTGTGGTCTACACAGGGGATTCAGACATCCTTTCATCTCGGGAGATGCAAGACGAGCCTGCATTCAAGTCACTGCAGGGATATCCGGCCTTATTTCGAGTCAGGGCATCGCGGTGTCCATTCCACTTGAGGCCACAAACTCAGGGTCCCTCTCACATACCTAGAGCTGAGAGAAGCCTCCTCTTGAGGTGCTTGTGGTAAGGTGGTATTCCTCGGGAGTCGAAGCCAGGGACTAACCTCTCATCTCTAGTTGATTTTTGGTCCACGAAGCTCTTTCGTGTTGCTACAGTGACCTCAGGATCCCTCTAGCCTTGAAACAGTGTTCGTGGGGTTTCTCTGGAGTGCCAACAAGGAAATCAAGGCTCCTTTCATGTGTGATGTGCAACACGGAATTGCTCTGCACGCAGTGCAGGGGAATCGGGCCTCATCTCGCGGCGAGGGGGAAGACTCATGGTTTTTCTCGAGTTGCTGCGGGAACCTGGGGTATATTCTCGAGTTACAACGGGGATGGCCCTTCCACCCACGTGTTTGTTCAGCGACGTCAGGACTCCTGCCTAGTTGCGAGGGCCAACTCGGGATTCTCCTCGAGGCTTGGCAGGGCAATTGGGACGCCTGTCCAGCTGAGGCGGAGACCAAGGGTCCCTTTCCACGTGCACAGGTATCCTGGGACTCCTATCAAGTTTCACGAGGAGTCAGGCATCGTTTCCTTTGGAGGCACTGATCTCCGCGTACCTCTGGAGTTTTCAAAGGATGTGAGGCCTCCGGTCGCGATGAGGTGGGGAACTAGGTCTTTCTCTGTGGTCTCCACAGGGGATTCAGACATCCTTTCGTCTTGGGAGATGCAAGACGAGCCTGCACTCAAGTCACTGCAGGGATATCCGGCCTTATTTCGTGTCAGGGCATCGCAGTGTCCATTCCACTTGAGGCCGCAAAATCAGGGTCCCTCTCACATACCTAGAGCAGAGAGAAGCCTCCTCTTGAGGTGCTTGTGGTAAGGTGGTATTCCTCTGGAGTCGAAGCCAGGGACTAACCTCTCATCTCGAGTTGATTTTTGGTCCATGGAGCTCTTTCGTGTTGCTACAGTGACCTCAGGATCCCTCTAGCCTTGAAACAGTGTTCTTGGGGATTCTTTGGAGTGCAATCAAGGAAATCAAGGCTCCTTTCATGTGTGATGTGCAACACGGAATTGCTCTGCATGCAGTGCAGGGTATCGGGCCTCATTTTGCGCCGAGGGGGAAGTCTCATGGTTTTCTCGAGTTGCGGTGGGACCCTGGGGTATATTCTCGAGTTACGACGGGGATAGCCCTTCCACCCACGTGTTTGTTCAGCGACGTCAGGACTCCTGCCTAGTTACGAGGGCCAACTCGGGATTCTCCTCGAGGCTTGGCAGGGCAATTGGGACGCCTCTCCAGCTGAGGCGGGAGACCAAGGGTCCCTTTCCACGTGCCTCAGGAATCCTGGGAATCCTATCAAGTTTCACGAGGAGTCAGGCATCATCTCCTTTGAAGGCACTGATCTCCGTGTACCTCTGAAGTCTTCAAAGGATGTGAGGCCTCCGGTCGCGATGAGGTGGGGAACTAGGTCTTTCTCTGTGGTCTCCACAGGGGATTCAGACATCCTTTCATCTTGGGAGATGCAAGACGAGCCTGCATTCAAGTCACTGCAGGGATATCAGGCCTTATTTCGAGTCAGGGCATCACAGTGTCCATTCCACTTGAGGCCGCAAACTCAGGGTCCCTCTCACATACCTAGAGCTGAGAGAAGCCTCCTCTTGAGGTGCTTGTGGTAAGGTGGTATTCCTCTGGAGTCGAAGCCAGGGACTAACCTCTCATCTCGAGTTGATTTTTGGTCCACGGAGCTCTTTCGTGTTTCTACAGTGACCTCAGGATCCCTCTAGCCTTGAAACAGTGTTCTTGGGGTTTCTCTGGAGTGCCATCAAGGAAATCAAGGCTCCTTTCATGTGTGATGTGCAACACGGAATTACTCTGCATGCAGTGCAGGGTATCGAGCCTCATTTTGCGCCGAGGGGGAAGTCTCATGGTTTTCTCGAGTTGCAGTGGGAACCTGGGGTATATTCTCGAGTTACGACGGTAATGGCCCTTCCACACACATGTTTCTTCAGCGACGTCAGGACTCCTGCCTAGTTACGAGGGCCAACTCGGGATTCTCCTCGAGGCTTGGCAGGGCAATTGGGATGCCTCTCCAGCTGAGGTGGGAGAACAAGGGTCCCTTTCCACGTGCCACAGGAATCCTGGGACTCCTATCAAGTTTCACGAGGAGTCAGGCATCGTCCCCTTTGGAGGCAGTGATCTCCGCGTATCTCTGAAGTTTTCAAAGAATGTGAGGCCTCCGGTCGCGATGAGGTGGGGAACTAGGTCTTTCTCTGTGGTCTCCACAGGGGATTCAGACATCCTTTCATCTTGGCAGATTCAAGACGAGCCTGCATTCAAGTCACTGCAGGGATATCCGGCCTTATTTCGAGTCAGGGAATCGCGGTGTCCATTCCACTTGAGGCCGCAAACTCAGGGTCCTTCTCACATACCTAGAGCTGAGAGAAGCCTCCTCTTGAGGTGCTTGTGGTAAGGTGGTATTCCTCTGGGGTCGAAGCCAGGGACTAACCTCTCATCTCGAGTTGATTTTTGGTCCACGGAGCTCTTTCGTGTTGCTACAGTGACCTCAGGATCCCTCTAGCCTTGAAACAGTGTTCTTGGGGTTTCTCTAGAGTGCCATCAAGGAAATCAAGGCTCCTTTCATGTGTGATGTGCAACACGGAATGTCTCTGCACGCAGTGCAGGCGAATCGGGCCTCATCTCACGGCGAGGGGGAAGTCTCATGGTTTTTCTCGAGTTGCGGCGGGAACCTGGGGTATATTCTCGAGTTACGACGGGGATGGCCCTTCCACACACGTGTTTGTTCAGCGACGTCAGGACTCCTGAATAATTACGAGGGACAACTCGGTATTCTCCTCGCGGCTTGGCAGGGCAATTGGGACGCCTCTCCAGCTGAGGCGGGAGACCAAGGGTCCCTTTCCACGTGCCACAGGAATACTGGGACTCGAATCAAGTTTCATGAGGAGTCAGGCATCGTCTCCTTTGGAGGCACTGATCTCCGCGTACCTCTGGAGTTTTCAAAGCATGTGAGGCTTCCGGTCGCGATGAGGTGGGGAACTAGGTCTTACTCTGTGGTCTCCACAGGGGACTCAGACATCCTTTCATCTTGGGAGATGCAAGACGAGCCTGCATTCAAGTCACTGCAGGGATATCAGGCCTTATTTCGAGTCAGGGCATCACAGTGTCCATTCCACTTGAGGCCGCAAACTCAGGGTCCCTCTCACATACCTAGAGCTGAGAGAAGCCTCCTCTTGAGGTGCTTGTGGTAAGGTGGTATTCCTCTGGAGTTGAAGCCAGGGACTAACCTCTCATCTCGAGTTGATTTTTGGTCCACGGAGCTCTTTCGTGTTTCTACAGTGACCTCAGGATCCCTCTAGCCTTGAAACAGTGTTCTTGGGGTTTCTCTGGAGTGCCATCAAGGAAATCAAGGCTCCTTTCATGTGTGATGTGCAACACGGAATTACTCTGCATGCAGTGCAGGGTATCGAGCCTCATTTTGCGCCGAGGGGGAAGTCTCATGGTTTTCTCGAGTTGCGGTGGGAACCTGGGGTATATTCTCGAGTTACGACGGTAATGGCCCTTCCACACCCATGTTTCTTCAGCGACGTCAGGACTCCTGCCTAGTTACGAGGGCCAACTCGGGATTCTCCTCGAGGCTTGGCAGGGCAATTGGGATGCCTCTCCAGCTGAGGTGGGAGAACAAGGGTCCCTTTCCACGTGCCACAGGAATCCTGGGACTCCTATCAAGTTTCACGAGGAGTCAGGCATCGTCCCCTTTGGAGGCAGTGATCTCCGCGTATCTCTGAAGTTTTCAAAGAATGTGAGGCCTCCGGTCGCGATGAGGTGGGGAACTAGGTCTTTCTCTGTCGTCTCCACAGGGGATTCAGACATCCTTTCATCTTGGCAGATTCAAGACGAGCCAGCATTCAAGTCACTGCAGGAATATCCGGCCTTATTTCGAGTCAGGGAATCGCGGTGTCCATTCCACTTGAGGCCGCAAACTCAGGGTCCTTCTCACATACCTAGAGCTGAGAGAAGCCTCCTCTTGAGGTGCTTGTGGTAAGGTGGTATTCCTCTGGAGTCGAAGCCAGGGACTAACCTCTCATCTCGAGTTGATTTTTGGTCCACGGAGCTCTTTCGTGTTGCTACAGTGACCTCAGGATCCCTCTAGCCTTGAAACAGTGTTCTTGGGGTTTCTCTAGAGTGCCATCAAGGAAATCAAGGCTCCTTTCATGTGTGATGTGCAACACGGAATGTCTCTGCACGCAGTGCAGGCGAATCGGGCCTCATCTCACGGCGAGGGGGAAGTCTCATGGTTTTTCTCGAGTTGCGGCGGGAACCTGGGGTATATTCTCGAGTTACGACGGGGATGGCCCTTCCACACACGTGTTTGTTCAGCGACGTCAGGACTCCTGAATAATTACGAGGGACAACTCGGTATTCTCCTCGCGGCTTGGCAGGGCAATTGGGACGCCTCTCCAGCTGAGGCGGGAGTCCAAGGGTCCCTTTCCACGTGCCACAGGAATACTGGGACTCGAATCAAGTTTCATGAGGAGTCAGGCATCGTCTCCTTTGGAGGCACTGATCTCCGCGTACCTCTGGAGTTTTCAAAGCATGTGAGGCTTCCGGTCGCGATGAGGTGGGGAACTAGGTCTTACTCTGTGGTCTCCACAGGGGACTCAGACATCCTTTCATCTTGGGAGATGCAAGACGAGCCTGCATTTAAGTCACTGCAGGGATATCCGGCCTCATTTCGCGTCAGGGCATTGCAGTGTCCATTCCACTTGAGGCGGCAAAATCAGGGTCCCTCTCACATAGCTAGAGCTGAGAGAAGCCTCCTCTTGAGGTGCTTGTGGTAAGGTGGTTTTCCTCTGGAGTCGAAGCCAGGGACTAACCTCTCATCTCGAGTTGATTTTTGGTCCACGAAGCTCTTTTGTGTTGCTACAGTGACCTCAGGATCCCTCTAGCCTTGAAACAGTGTTCGTGGGTTTTCTCTGGAGTGCCATCAAGGAAATCAAGGCTCCTTTCATGTGTGATGTGCAACACGGAATTGCTCTGCACGCAGTGCAGGGGAATCGGGCCTCATCTCGCGGCGAGGGGGAAGTCTCATGGTTTTTCTCGAGTTGCTGCGGGAACCTGGGGTATATTCTCGAGTTACAACGGGGATGGCCCTTCCAACCACGTGTTTGTTCAGCGACGTCAGGACTCCTGCCTAGTTGCGAGGGACAACTCGGGATTCTCCTCGAGGCTTGGCAGGGCAATTGGGGCGCCTCTCCAGCTGAGGCGGAGACCAAGGGTCCCTTTCCACGTGCCACAGGTATCCTGGGACTCCTATCAAGTTTCACGAGGGGTCAGGCATCGTCTCCTTTGGAGGCACTGATCTCCGCGTACCTCTGGAGTTTTCAAAGGATGTGAGGCCTCCGGTCGCGATGAGGTGGGGAACTAGGTCTTTCTCTGTGGTCTCCACAGGGGATTAAGACATCCTTTCATCTTGGGAGATGCCAGACGAGCCTGCACTCAAGTCACTGCAAGAATATCCGGCCGTATTTCGTGTCAGGGCATCGCAGTGTCCATTCCACTTGAGGCCGCAAAATCAGGGTCCCACTCACATACCTAGAGCTGAGATAAGCCTCCTCTTGAGGTGCTTGTGGTAAGGTGGTATTCCTCTGGAGTCGAAGCCAGGGACTAACCTCTCATCTCGAGTTGATTTTCGGTCCACGGAGCTCTTTCTTGTTGCTACAGTGACCTCAGGACCCGCTAGCCTTGAAACAGTGTTCTTGCGGTTTCTCTACAGTGCCATCAAGGTAATCAAGGCTCCTTTCATGTGTGATGTGCAACACGGAATTGCTCTGCATGCAGTGCAGAGTATCGGGCCTCATTTTGCACCGAGGGCGAAGTCTCATGGTTTTCTCGAGTTGCGGTGGGAACCTGGGGTATATTCTCGAGTTACGACGGGGATAGCCCTTCCACCCACGTGTTTGTTCAGCGACGTCAGGACTCCTGCCTAGTTGCGAGGGACAACTCGGGATTCTCCTCGAGGCTTGGCATGGCAATTGGGATGCCTCTCCAGCTGAGGTGGGTGAACAAGTGTCCCTTTCCACGTGCCACAGGAATCCTGGAACTCCTATCAAGTTTCACGAGGAGTCAGGCATCGTCCCCTTTGGAGGCACTGATCTCCGCGTTCCTCTGGAGTTTTCAAAGGATGTGAGGCCTCCGGTCGCCATGAGGTGGGGAACTAGGTCTTTCTCTGTGGTCTCCACAGGGGATTCAAACATCCTTTCATCTTGGGAGATGCAAGACGAGCCTGCATTCAAGTCACTGCAGGGATATCCGGCCTTATTTTGAGTCTGGGAATCGCGGTGTCCATTCCACTTGAGGCCGTAATATCAGGGTACCTCTCACATACCTAGAGCTGAGAGAAGCCTCCTCTTGAGGTGCTTGTGGTAAGGTGGTATTCCTCTGGAGTTGAAGCCAGGGACTAACCTCTCATCTCGAGTTGATTTTTGGTCCACGGAGCTCTTTCGTGTTGCTACAGTGACCTCAGGATCCCTCTAGCCTTGAAACAGTGTTCTTGGGGTTTCTCTGGAGTGCCATCAAGGAAATCAAGGCTCCTTCCATGTTTGATGTGCAACACGGAATTGCTCTGCATGCAGTGCAGGGGAATCGGTCCTCATCTTGCGGCGAGGGGGAAGTCTCATGGTTTTTCGCGAGTTGCCGCGGGAACCTGGGGTATATTCTCAAGTTACGACGGGGATGGCCCTTCCACCCACGTGTTTGTTCAGCGACGTCTGGACTCCTGCCTAGTTGCGAGGGACAACTCGGGATTCTCCTCGAGGCTTGGCAGGGCAATTGGGACGCCTCCCCAGCTGAGGCGGGAGACCAAGAGTCCGTTTCCACGTGCCACAGGAATCCTGGTACTCGTATCAAGTTTCACGAGGAGTCAGGCATCGTCTCCTTTGGAGGCACTGATCTCCGCGTAACTCTGGAGTTTCAAAGGATGTGAGGCCTCCGATCGCGATGGTGGGCAAGTAGGTCTTTCTCTGTGGTCTCCACAAGGGATTCAGACATCCTTTCATCTTGGGAGATGCAAGACGAGCCTGCATTCAAGTCACTGCAGGGATATCCGGCCTTATTTCGCGTTAGGGCATCGCGGTGTCCATTCCACTTGAGGCCGCAATCTCAGGGTCCCTCTCACATACCTAGAGCTGAGAGAAGCCTCCTCTTGAGGTGCTTGTGGTAAGGTGGTATTCCTCTGGAGTCGAAGCCAGGGACTAACCTCTCATCTCGAGTTGATTTTTGGTCCACGGTGCTCTTTCGTGTTGCTACAGTGACCTCAGGATCCCTCTAGCCTTGAAACAGTGTTCTTGCGGATTCTCTGGAGTGCCATCAAGGAAATCAAGGCTCCTTTCATGTGTGATGTGCAACACGGAATTGCTCTGCATGCAGTGCAGAGTATCGGGCCTCATTTTGCGCCGAGGGGGAAGTCTCATGTTTTTCTGGAGTTGCGGTGGGAACCTGGGGTATATTCTCGAGTTACGACGGGGATGGCCCTTCCACCCACGTGTTTGTTCAGCGATGTCAGGACTCCTGCCTAGTTGCGAGGGACAACTCGGGATTCTCCTCGAGGCTTGATATGGCAATTGGGATGCCTCTCCAGCTGAGGTGCGAGAACAAGTGTCCCTTTCCACGTGCCACAGGAATCCTGGAATTCCTATCAAGTTTCAAGAGGTGTCAGGCATCGTCTCCTTTGGAGGTACTGATCTCCGCGTACCTCTGGAGTTTTCAAAGGATGTGTGGCCTCCGGTCGTCATGAGGTGGGGAACTAGGTCTTTCTCTGTGGTCTCCACAGGGGATTCAGACATCCTTTCATCTTGGGAGATGCAAGACGAATCTGCATTCAAGTCACTGCCGGGATATCCGGCCTTATTTCGAGTCAGGGCATCGCGGTGTCCATTCCACTTGAGGCCGCAAACTCAGGGTCCCTCTCACATACCTAGAGCTGAGAGAAGCCTCCTCTTGAGGTGCTTGTGGTAAGGTGGTATTCCTCTGGAGTCGAAGCCAGGGACTAACCTCTCATCTCGAGTTGATTTTTGGTCCACGGAGCTCTTTCGTGTTGCTACAGTGACCTCAGGATCCCTCTAGCCTTGAAACAGTGTTCTTGGGGTTTCTCTGGACTGCCATCAAGGAAATGAAGGCTCCCTTCATTTGTGATGTGCAACACGGAATTGCTCTGCACGCAGTGCAGGGGAATCAGGCCTCATCTCGCGGCGAAGGGGAAGTCTCATGGTTTTTCTCGAGTTGCGGCGGGAACCTGGGGTATATTCTCGAGTTACGACGGGGATGGCCCTTCCTCACACGTGTTTGTTCAGCGACGTCAAGACTCCTGCCTAGTTGCGAGGGACAACTCGGGATTCTCCTCGAGGATTGGCAGTGCAATTGGGACTCCTCTCAATCTGAGGCGGGAGACCAAGGGTCCCTTTCCACGTGCCAGAGCAATCCTGGGACTCCTATCAAGTTTCACGAGGAGTCAGGCATCGTCTCCTTTGGAGGCACTGATCTCCGCGTACCTCTGGAGTTTTCAAAGGATCTGAGGCCTCCGGTCGCGATGAGGTGGGGAACTAGGTCTTTCTCTGTGGTCTCCACATGGGATTCTTACATCCTTTCGTCTTGGGAGATGCAAGACGAGCCTGCATTCAAGTCACTGCAGGGATATCCGGCCTTATTTCGAGTCAGGGCATCGCGGTGTCCATTCCACTTGAGGCCGCACACTCAGGGTCCCTCTCACATACCTAGAGCTGAGAGAAACCTCCTCTTGAGGTGCTTGTGGTAAGGTGGTATTCCTCTGGAGTCGAAGCCAGGGACTAACCTCTCATCTCGAGTTGATTTTTGGTCCACGGAGCTCTTTCGTGTTGCTACAGTGACCTCAGGATCCCTCTAGCCTTGAAACAGTGTTCTTGGGGTTTCTCTGGAGTGCCATCTAGGAAATCAAGGCTCCTTTCATGTGTGATGTGCAACACGGAATTCTCTGCACGCAGTGCAGGGGAATCGGGCCTCATCTCGCGGCGAGGGGGAAGTCTCATGGTTTTTCTCGAGTTGCGGCGGGAACTTGGGGTATATTCTCCAGTTATGACGGGGATGGCCCTTCCACACACGTGTTAGTTCAGCGACGGCAGGACTCCTGCCTAGTTGGGAGGGACAACTCGGGATTCTCCTCGAGGCTTGGCAGGGCAATTGGGACGCCTCTCCAGCTGAGGCGGGAGACCAAGGGTCCCTTTCCACGTGCCACAGGAATCCTGGGACTCTTGTCAAGTTTCACGAGGAGTCAGGCATCGTCTACTTTGGAGGCACTGATCTCCGCGTACCTCTGGAGTTTTCAAAGGATGTGAGGCCTCCGGTCGCGATGAGGTGGGGAACTAGGTCTTTCTCTGTGGTCTCCACAGGGGATTCAGACATCCTTTCGTCTTGGGAGATGCAAGACGAGCCTGCATTCAAGTCACTGCAGGGATATCCGGCCTTATTTCGAGTCAGGGCATCGCGGTGTCCATTCCACTTGAGGCCGCAAACTCAGGGTCCCTCTCACATACCTAGAGCTGAGAGAAGCCTCCTCTTGAGGTGCTTGTGGTAAGGTGGTATTCCTCTGGAGTCGAAGCCAGGGACTAACCTCTCATCTCGAGTTGATTTTTGGTCCACGGAGCTCTTTCGTGTTGCTACAGTGACCTCAGGATCCCTCTAGCCTTGAAACAGTGTTCTTGGGGTTTCTCTGGACTGCCATCAAGGAAATGAAGGCTCCCTTCATTTGTGATGTGCAACACGGAATTGCTCTGCACGCAGTGCAGGGGAATCAGGCCTCATCTCGCGGCGAAGGGGAAGTCTCATGGTTTTTCTCGAGTTGCGGCGGGAACCTGGGGTATATTCTCGAGTTACGACGGGGATGGCCCTTCCTCACACGTGTTTGTTCAGCGACGTCAAGACTCCTGCCTAGTTGCGAGGGACAACTCGGGATTCTCCTCGAGGATTGGCAGTGCAATTGGGACTCCTCTCAATCTGAGGCGGGAGACCAAGGGTCCCTTTCCACGTGCCAGAGCAATCCTGGGACTCCTATCAAGTTTCACGAGGAGTCAGGCATCGTCTCCTTTGGAGGCACTGATCTCCGCGTACCTCTGGAGTTTTCAAAGGATCTGAGGCCTCCGGTCGCGATGAGGTGGGGAACTAGGTCTTTCTCTGTGGTCTCCACATGGGATTCTTACATCCTTTCGTCTTGGGAGATGCAAGACGAGCCTGCATTCAAGTCACTGCAGGGATATCCGGCCTTATTTCGAGTCAGGGCATCGCGGTGTCCATTCCACTTGAGGCCGCACACTCAGGGTCCCTCTCACATACCTAGAGCTGAGAGAAACCTCCTCTTGAGGTGCTTGTGGTAAGGTGGTATTCCTCTGGAGTCGAAGCCAGGGACTAACCTCTCATCTCGAGTTGATTTTTGGTCCACGGAGCTCTTTCGTGTTGCTACAGTGACCTCAGGATCCCTCTAGCCTTGAAACAGTGTTCTTGGGGTTTCTCTGGAGTGCCATCTAGGAAATCAAGGCTCCTTTCATGTGTGATGTGCAACACGGAATTGCTCTGCACGCAGTGCAGGGGAATCGGGCCTCATCTCGCGGCGAGGGGGAAGTCTCATGGTTTTTCTCGAGTTGCGGCGGGAACTTGGGGTATATTCTCCAGTTATGACGGGGATGGCCCTTCCACACACGTGTTAGTTCAGCGACGGCAGGACTCCTGCCTAGTTGGGAGGGACAACTCGGGATTCTCCTCGAGGCTTGGCAGGGCAATTGGGACGCCTCTCCAGCTGAGGCGGGAGACCAAGGGTCCCTTTCCACGTGCCACAGGAATCCTGGGACTCTTGTCAAGTTTCACGAGGAGTCAGGCATCGTCTACTTTGGAGGCACTGATCTCCGCGTACCTCTGGAGTTTTCAAAGGATGTGAGGCCTCCGGTCGCGATGAGGTGGGGAACTAGGTCTTTCTCTGTGGTCTCCACAGGGGATTCAGACATCCTTTCGTCTTGGGAGATGCAAGACGAGCCTGCATTCAAGTCACTGCAGGGATATCCGGCCTTATTTCACGTCAGGGCATCGCGGTGTCCATTCCATTTGAGGCCGCAAACTCAGGGTCCCTCTCACATACCTAGAGCTGAGAGAAGCCTCCTCTTGAGGTGCTTGTGGTAAGGTGGTATTCCTCTGGAGTCGAAGCCAGGGACTAACCTCTCATCTCGACTTGATTTTTGGGCCACGGAGCTCCTTCGTGTTGCTACAGTGACCTCAGGATCCCTCTAGCCTTGAAACAGAGTTCTTGGGGTTTCTCTGGAGTGCCATCAAGGAAATCAAGGCTCCTTTCATGTTTGATGTGCAACACGGAATTGCTCTGCACGCAGTGCAGGCGAATCGAGCCTCATCTCACTGCGAGGGGGAAGTCTCATGGTTTTTCTCGAGTTGCGGCGGGAACCTGGGGTATATTCTCGAGTTAAGACGGGGATGGCCCTTCCACCCACGTGTTTCTTCAGCGACGGCAGGACTCCTGCCTAGTTGCGAGGGACAACTCGGGATTTTCCTCGAGGCTTGGCAGGGCAATTGGGACGCCTCTCCAGCTGAGGCGGGAGACCAAGGGTCCCTTTCCACGTGCCACAGGTATCCTGGGACTCCTATCAAGTTTCACGAGGAGTCAGGCATCGTCTCCTTTGGAGGCACTGATCTCCGCGTCCCTCTGGAGTTTTCAAAGGATGTGAGGCCTCCGGTCGCGATGAGGTGGGGAACTAGGTCTTTCTCTGTGGTCTCCACAGGGGATTCAGACATCCTTTCGTCTTGGGAGATGCAAGACGAGCCTGCATTCAAGTCACTGCAGGGATATCCGGCCTTATTTCGAGTCAGGGCATCGCGGTGCCCATTCCACTTGAGGCCGCAAACTCTGGGTTCCTCTCACATAGCTAGAGCTGAGAGAAGCCTCCTCTTGAGGTGCTTGTGGTAAGGTGGTATTCCTCTGGAGTCGAAGCCAGGGACTAACCTCTCATCTCGAGTTGATTTTTGTTCCACGGAGCTCTTTCGTGTTGCTACAGTGAACTCAGGATCCCTCAACCTTGAAACAGTGTTCTTGGGGTTTCGCTGGAGTGCCATCAAGGAAATCAAGGCTCCTTTCATGTGTGATGTGCAACACGGAATTGCTCTGCACGCAGTGCAGGGGAATCGGGCCTCATCTCGCGGCGAGGGGGAAGTCTCATGGTTTTTCTCGAGTTGAGGCGGGAACCTGGGGTATATTTTCGAGTTACAACGTGGATGGCCTTTCCAACCACGTGTTTGTTCAGCAAAGTCAGGACTCCTGCCTAGTTGCGAGGGACAACTCAGGGTTCTCCTCGAGGCTTGGCAGGGCAATTGGGACGCCTCTCCAGCTGAGGCGGGAGACCAAGGGTCCCTTTCCACGTGCCACAGGAATCCTGGGACTACTATCAAGTTTCACGAGGAGTCAGGCATCGTCTCCTTTGGAGGCACTGATCTCTGCGTACTTCTGGAGTTTTCAAAGGATGTGAGGCCTCCGGTCGCGATGAGGTGGGGAACTACGTCTTTCTCTGTGGTCTCCACAGGGGTTCAGACATCCTTTCATCTTGGGAGATGCAAGACGAGCCTGCATTCAAGTCACTGCAGGGATATTCGGCCTTATTTCGCGTCAGGGCATCGCAGTGTCCATTCCACTTGAGGCCGCAAACTCAGGGTCCCTCTCACATACCTAGAGCTGAGAGAAGCCTCCTCTTGACGTGCTTGTGGTAAGGTGGTGTTCCTCTGGAGTCGAAGCCAGGGACTAACCTCTCATCTCGAGTTGATTTTTGGTCCAAGGAGCTCTTTCGTGTTGCTACAGTGACCTCGGGATCTCTCTAGCCTTGAAACAGTGTTCTTGGGGTTTCTCTGGAGTGCCATCAAGGAAATCAAGGCTCCTTTCTTGTTTGATGTGCAACACGGAATTGCTCTGCATGCAGTGCAGGGGAATCGGGTCTCATCTCGCGTCGAGGGGGAAGTCTCATGGTTTTTCTCGAGTTGCGGTGGGAACCTGGGGTATATTCTCGAGTTACGACGGGTATGGCCCTTCCACACACGTGTTTCTTCAGCGACGTCAGACTCCTGCCTAGTTGCGAGGGACAACTCGGGATTCTCCTCGAGGCTTGGCAGGGCAATTGGGACGCCTCTCCAGCTGAGGCGGGAGACCAAGGGTCCCTTTCACGTGCCACAGGAATCCTGGGACTCCTATCAAGTTTCACGAGGAGTCAGGCATCGTCTCCTTTGGAGGCACTGATCTCCGCGTACCTCTGGAGTTTTCAAAGGATGTGAGGCCTCCGGTCGCGATGAGGTGGGGAACTAGGTCTTTCTCTGTGGTCTCCACAGAGGATTCAGACATCCTTTCGTCTTGGGAGATGCAAGACGAGCCTGCATTCAAGTCACTGCAGGGATATCCGGCCTGATTTCGAGTCAGGGCATCGCGGTTTCCATTCCACTTGAGGCAGCAACCTTAAGGTCCCTCTCACATACCTGGAGGTAAGAGAAGCCTCCTCTTGAGGTGCTTGTGGTAAGGTGGTAATCCTCTGGAGTCGAAGCCAGGGAATAACCTCTCATCTCGAGTTGATTTTTGGTCCTCGGAGATCTTTCGTGTTGCTACAGTGACCTCCGTTTCCCTCTCGCCTTGAAACAGTGTTCTTGGGGTTTCTCTGGAGTGCCACCAAGGAAATCAAGGCTCCTTTCATGTGTGATGTGCAACACGGAATTGCTCTGCACACAGTGCAGGGTATCGGACCTCATTTTGCGGCAAGGGTGAAGTCTAATGGTTTTTCTCGATTTGCGATGGTAACCTGGGGTATATTCTCGAGTTAGGACGGGGATGGCCCGTCCACCCACGTGTTTGTTCAGCGACGTCAGACTCCTGCCTAGTTGCGAGGGACAACTCGGGATTCTCCTCGAGGCTTTGCAGGGCAATTGGGACACCTCTCCAGCTGAGGCGGGAGACCAAGGGTCCCTTTCCACGTGCCACAGGAATCCTGGGACTCCTATCAAGTTTCACGAGGAGTCAGGCATCGTCTCCTTTGGAGGCACTGATCTCCGCGTACCTCTGGAGTTTTCAAGGGATGTGAGGCCTCCGGTCGCGATGAGGTGGGGAACTAGGTCTTTCTCTGTGGTCTCCACAGGGAATTCAGACATCCTTTCGTCTTGGGAGATGCAAGACGAGCCTGCATTCAAGTCACTGCAGGGATATCCGGCCTGATTTCGAGTCAGGGCATCGCGGTGTCCATTCCACTTGAGGCCGCAAACTCAGGGTCCCTTTCACATACCTAGAGCTGAGAGAAGCCTCCTCTTGAGGTGCTTGTGGTAAGGTGGTATTCCTCTGGAGTCGAAGCCAGGGACTAACCTCTCATCTCGACTTGATTTTTGGGCCACGGAGCTCCTTCGTGTTGCTACAGTGACCTCAGGATCCTTCTAGCCTTGAAACAGTGTTCTTGGGGTTTCTCTGGAGTGCCATCAAGGAAATCAAGGCTCCTTTCATGTGTGATGTGCAACACGGAATTGCTCTGCACGCAGTGCAGGTGAATCGAGCCTCATCTCACGGCGAGGGGGAAGTCTCATGGTTTTTCTCGAGTTGCGGCGGGAACCTGGGGTATATTCTCGAGTTAAGACGGGGATGGCCCTTCCACCCACGTGTTTCTTCAGCGACGGCAGGACTCCTGCCTAGTTGCGAGGGACAACTCGGGATTTTCCTCGAGGCTTGGCAGGGCAATTGGGACGCCTCTCCAGCTGAGGCGGGAGACCAAGTGTCCCTTTCCACGTGCCACAGGTATCCTGGGACTCCTATCAAGTTTCACGAGGAGTCAGGCATCGTCTCCTTTGGAGGCACTGATCTCCGCGTCCCTCTGGAGTTTTTAAAGGATGTGAGGCCTCCGGTCGCGATGAGGTGGGGAACTAGGTCTTTCTCTGTGGTCTCCACAGGGGATTCAGACATCCTTTCGTCTTGGGAGATGCAAGACGAGCCTGCATTCAAGTCACTGCAGGGATATCCGGCCTTATTTCGAGTCAGGGCATCGCGGTGCCCATTCCACTTGAGGCCGCAAACTCTGGGTCCCTCTCACATAGCTAGAGCTGAGAGAAGCCTCCTCTTGAGGTGCTTGTCGTAAGGTGGTATTCCTCTGGAGTCGAAGCCAGGGACTAACCTCTCATCTCGAGTTGATTTTTGTTCCACGGAGCTCTTTCGTGTTGCTACAGTGAACTCAGGATCCCTCAACCTTGAAACAGTGTTCTTGGGGTTTCGCTGGAGTGCCATCAAGGAAATCAAGGCTCCTTTCATGTGTGATGTGCAACACGGAATTGCTCTGCACGCAGTGCAGGGGAATCGGGCCTCATCTCGCGGCGAGGGGGAAGTCTCATGGTTTTTCTCGAGTTGAGGCGGGAACCTGGGGTATATTCTCGAGTTACAACGTGGATGGCCTTTCCAACCACGTGTTTGTTCAGCAAAGTCAGGACTTCTGCCTAGTTGCGAGGGACAACTCGGGGTTCTCCTCGAGGCTTGGCAGGGCAATTGGGACGCCTCTCCAGCTGAGGCGGGAGACCAAGGGTCCCTTTCCACGTGCCACAGGAATCCTGGGACTCCTATCAAGTTTCACGAGGAGTCAGGCATCGTTTCCTTTGGAGGCACTGATCTCTGCGTACTTCTGGAGTTTTCAAATGATGTGAGGCCTCCGGTCGCGATGAGGTGGGGAACTAGGTCTTTCTCTGTGGTCTCCACAGAGGATTCAGACATCCTTTCGTCTTGGGAGATGCAAGACGAGCCTGCATTCAAGTCACTGCAGGGATATCCGGCCTGATTTCGAGTCAGGGCATCGCGGTTTCCATTCCACTTGAGGCAGCATCCTTAAGGTCCCTCTCACATACCTGGAGGTAAGAGAAGCCTCCTCTTGAGGTGCTTGTGGTAAGGTGGTATTCCTCTGGAGTCGAAGCCAGGGAATAACCTATCATCTCGAGTTGATTTTTGGTCCTCGGAGATCTTTCGTGTTGCTACAGTGACCTCCGTTTCCCTCTCGCCTTGAAACAGTGTTCTTGGGGTTTCTCTGGAGTGCCACCAAGGAAATCAAGGCTCCTTTCATGTGTGATGTGCAACACGGAATTGCTCTGCACACAGTGCAGGGTATCGGACCTCATTTTGCGGCAAGGGGGAAGTCTAATGGTTTTTCTCGAGTTGCGATGGTAACCTGGGGTATATTCTCGAGTTAGGACGGGGATGGCCCGTCCACCCACGTGTTTGTTCAGCGACGTCAGACTCCTGCCTAGTTGCGAGGGACAACTCGGGATTCTCCTCGAGGCTTTGCAGAGCAATTGGGACACCTCTCCAGCTGAGGCGGGAGACCAAGCGTCCCTTTCCACGTGCCACAGGAATCCTGGGACTCCTATCAAGTTTCACGAGGAGTCAGGCATCGTCTCCTTTGGAGGCACTGATCTCCGCGTACCTCTGGAGTTTTCAAGGGATGTGAGGCCTCCGGTCGCGATGAGGTGGGGAACTAGGTCTTTCTCTGTGGTCTCCACAGGGAATTCAGACATCCTTTCGTCTTGGGAGATGCAAGACGAGCCTGCATTCAAGTCACTGCAGGGATATCCGGCCTGATTTCGAGTCAGGGCATCGCGTTGTCCATTCCACTTGAGGCCGCAAACTCAGGGTCCCTCTCAAATACCTAGAGCTAAGAGAAGCCTCGTCTTGAGGTGCTTGTGGTGAGGTGGTATTCCTCTGGAGTCGAAGCCAGGGATTAACCTCTCATCTCGAGTTGATTTTTGGTCCACGGAGCTCTTTCGTGTTGCTACAGTGACCTCAGGATCCCTCTAGCCTTGAAACAGTGTTTTGGGGTTTCTCTGGAGTGCCATCAAGGAAATCAAGGCTTCTTTCATGTGTGATGTGCAACAGGGAGTTGCTCGGCACGCAGTGCAGGGTATCGGGCCTCATTTTGCGTCGAGGGGGAAGTCTAATGGTTTTTCTCGAGTTGCGATTGGAACCTGGGGTATATTCTCGAGTTACGACGGGGATGGCCCTTGCACCCACGTGTTTGTTCATCGACGTCAGGACTCCTGCCTAGTTGCGAGGGACAACTCGGGATTCTCCTCCCGGCTTGGCAGGGCAATTCGGACGCCTCTCCAGCTGAGGCGGGAGACCAAGGGTCCCTTTCCACGTGCCACAGGAATCCTGGGACTCCTATCAAGTTTCACGAGGAGTCAGGCATCGTCTCCTTTGGAGGCACTGATCTCCGCGTACCTCTGGAGTTTTCAATGGATGTGAGGCCTCCGGTCGCGATGAGGTGAGGAACTAGGTCTATCTCTGCGGTCTCCACAGGGGATTCAGACATCCGTTCATCTTGGGAGATGCAAGACGAGCCTGCATTCAAGTCACTGCAGGGATATCCGGCCTTATTTTGTGTCAGGGCATTGCAGTGTCCATTGCACTTGAGGCCGCAAAATCAGGGTCCCTCTCACATACCTAGAGCTGAGAGAAGCCTCCTCTTGAGGTGCTTGTGGTAAGGTGGTAATCCCCTGGAGTCGAAGCCAGGGACTAACCTCTCATCTCGAGTTGATTTTTGGGCCACGGAGCTTTTTCGTGTTGCTACAGTGACCTCAGGATCCCTCTAGCCTTGAAACAGTGTTCTTGGGGTTTCTCTGGAGTGCCATCAAGGAAATCAAGGCTCCTTTCATGTGTGATGTGCAACACGGAATTGCTCTGCACGCAGTGCAGGGGAATCGGGCATCATCTCACGGCGAGGGGGAAGTCTCATGGTTTTTCTCGAGTTGCGGCGGGAACCTGGGGTATATTCTCGAGTTACGACGGGGATGGCCCTTCCACCCACGTGTTTGTTCAGCGACGTCAGGACTCCTGCCTAGTTGCGAGGGACAAATCGGGATTCTCCTCGAGGCTTGGCAGGGCAATTGGGACGCCACTCCAGCTGAGGCGGGAGACCAAGGGTCCCTTTCCACGTGCCACAGGAATCCTGGGACTCCTATCAAGTTTCACGAGGAGTCAGGCATCGTCTCCTTTGGAGGCATTGATCTCCGCGTACCTCTGGAGTTTTCAAAGGATGTGAGGCCTCCGGTCGCGATGAGGTGGGGAACTAGGTCTTTCTCTGTGGTCTCCACAGGGGATTCAGACATCCTTTCGTCTTGGGAGATGCAAGACGAGCCTGCATTCAAGTCACTGCAGGGATATCCGGCCTTATTTCTAGTCAGGGCATCGCGGTCTTCATTCCACTTGAGGCCGCAAACTCAGGGTCCCTCTCACATACCTAGAGCTGAGAGAAGCCTCCTCTTGAGGTGCTTGTGGTAAGGTGGTATTCCTCTGGAGTCGAAGCCAGGGACTAACCTCTCATCTCGTGTTGATTTTTGGTTCACGGAGCTCTTTTGTGTTGCTGCAGTGACCTCAGGATCCCTCTAGCCTTGAAACAGTGTTCTTGGGGTTTCTCTGGAGTGCCATCAAGGAAATCAAGGCTCCTTTCATGTGTGATGTGCAACACGGAATTGCTCTGCACGCAGTGCAGGGGAATCGGGCCTCATCTCGTGGCGAGGGGGAAGTCTCATGGTTTTTCTCGAGTTGCGGGGGGAACCTTGGGAATATTCTCGAGTTACGACGGGGATGGCCCTTCCACACACGTGTTTGTTCAGCGACGTCAGGACTCCTGCCTAGTTGCGAGGGACAACTCGGGATTCTCCTCGAGGCTTGGCAGGGCAATTGGGACTCCTCTCCAGCTGAGGCGGGAGACCAAGGTTCCCGTTCCCCGTGCCACAGGAATCCTGGGACTCCTATCAAGTTTCACGAGGAGTCAGGCATCGTCTCCTTTGGAGGCACTGATCTTCCCGTACCTCTGGAGTTTTCAAAGGATGTGAGGCCTCCGGTCGCCATGAGGTGGGGAACTAGGTCTTTCTCTGTGGTCTCCACAGGGGATTCAGACATCCTTTCGTCTTGGGAGATGCAAGACGAGCCTGCATTCAAGTCACTGCAGGGATATCCGGCCTGATTTCGAGTCAGGGCATCGCGGTGTCCATTCCACTTGAGGCCGCAAACTCAGGGTCCCTTTCACATACCTAGAGCTGAGAGAAGCCTCCTCTTGAGGTGCTTGTGGTAAGGTGGTATTCCTCTGGAGTCGAAGCCAGGGACTAACCTCTCATCTCGACTTGATTTTTGGGCCACGGAGCTCCTTCGTGTTGCTACAATGACCTCAGGATCCCTCTAGCCTTGAAACAGAGTTCTTGGGGTTTCTCTGGAGTGCCATCAAGGAAATCAAGGCTCCTTTCATGTTTGATGTGCAACACGGAATTGCTCTGCACGCAGTGCAGGCGAATCGAGCCTCATCTCACTGCGAGGGGGAAGTCTCATGGTTTTTCTCGAGTTGCGGCGGGAACCTGGGGTATATTCTCGAGTTAAGACGGGGATGGCCCTTCCACCCACGTGTTTCTTCAGCGACGGCAGGACTCCTGCCTAGTTGCGAGGGACAACTCGGGATTTTCCTCGAGGCTTGGCAGGGCAATTGGGACGCCTCTCCAGCTGAGGCGGGAGACCAAGGGTCCCTTTCCACGTGCCACAGGTATCCTGGGACTCCTATCAAGTTTCACGAGGAGTCAGGCATCGTCTCCTTTGGAGGCACTGATCTCCGCGTCCCTCTGGAGTTTTCAAAGGATGTGAGGCCTCCGGTCGCGATGAGGTGGGGAACTAGGTCTTTCTCTGTGGTATCCACAGGGGATTCAGACATCCTTTCGTCTTGGGAGATGCAAGACGAGCCTGCATTCAAGTCACTGCAGGGATATCCGGCCTTATTTCGAGTCAGGGCATCGCGGTGCCCATTCCACTTGAGGCCGCAAACTCTGGGTTCCTCTCACATAGCTAGAGCTGAGAGAAGCCTCCTCTTGAGGTGCTTGTGGTAAGGTGGTATTCCTCTGGAGTCGAAGCCAGGGACTAACCTCTCATCTCGAGTTGATTTTTGTTCCACGGAGCTCTTTCGTGTTGCTACAGTGAACTCAGGATCCCTCAACCTTGAAACAGTGTTCTTGGGGTTTCGCTGGAGTGCCATCAAGGAAATCAAGGCTCCTTTCATGTGTGATGTGCAACACGGAATTGCTCTGCACGCAGTGCAGGGGAATCGGGCCTCATCTCGCGGCGAGGGGGAAGTCTCATGGTTTTTCTCGAGTTGAGGCGGGAACCTGGGGTATATTTTCGAGTTACAACGTGGATGGCCTTTCCAACCACGTGTTTGTTCAGCAAAGTCAGGACTCCTGCCTAGTTGCGAGGGACAACTCAGGGTTCTCCTCGAGGCTTGGCAGGGCAATTGGGACGCCTCTCCAGCTGAGGCGGGAGACCAAGGGTCCCTTTCCACGTGCCACAGGAATCCTGGGACTACTATCAAGTTTCACGAGGAGTCAGGCATCGTCTCCTTTGGAGGCACTGATCTCTGCGTACTTCTGGAGTTTTCAAAGGATGTGAGGCCTCCGGTCGCGATGAGGTGGGGAACTACGTCTTTCTCTGTGGTCTCCACAGGGGTTCAGACATCCTTTCGTCTTGGGAGATGCAAGACGAGCCTGCATTCAAGTCACTGCAGGGATATCCGGCCTGATTTCGAGTCAGGGCATCGCGGTTTCCATTCCACTTGAGGCAGCAACCTTAAGGTCCCTCTCACATACCTGGAGGTAAGAGAAGCCTCCTCTTGAGGTGCTTGTGGTAAGGTGGTAATCCTCTGGAGTCGAAGCCAGGGAATAACCTCTCATCTCGAGTTGATTTTTGGTCCTCGGAGATCTTTCGTGTTGCTACAGTGACCTCCGTTTCCCTCTCGCCTTGAAACAGTGTTCTTGGGGTTTCTCTGGAGTGCCACCAAGGAAATCAAGGCTCCTTTCATGTGTGATGTGCAACACGGAATTGCTCTGCACACAGTGCAGGGTATCGGACCTCATTTTGCGGCAAGGGTGAAGTCTAATGGTTTTTCTCGAGTTGCGATGGTAACCTGGGGTATATTCTCGAGTTAGGACGGGGATGGCCCGTCCACCCACGTGTTTGTTCAGCGACGTCAGACTCCTGCCTAGTTGCGAGGGACAACTCGGGATTCTCCTCGAGGCTTTGCAGGGCAATTGGGACACATCTCCAGCTGAGGCGGGAGACCAAGGGTCCCTTTCCACGTGCCACAGGAATCCTGGGACTCCTATCAAGTTTCACGAGGAGTCAGGCATCGTCTCCTTTGGAGGCACTGATCTCCGCGTACCTCTGGAGTTTTCAAGGGATGTGAGGCCTCCGGTCGCGATGAGGTGGGGAACTAGGTCTTTCTCTGTGGTCTCCACAGGGAATTCAGACATCCTTTCGTCTTGGGAGATGCAAGACGAGCCTGCATTCAAGTCACTGCAGGGATATCCGGCCTGATTTCGAGTCAGGGCATCGCGGTGTCCATTCCACTTGAGGCCGCAAACTCAGGGTCCCTTTCACATACCTAGAGCTGAGAGAAGCCTCCTCTTGAGGTGCTTGTGGTAAGGTGGTATTCCTCTGGAGTCGAAGCCAGGGACTAACCTCTCATCTCGACTTGATTTTTGGGCCACGGAGCTCCTTCGTGTTGCTACAGTGACCTCAGGATCCCTCTAGCCTTGAAACAGTGTTCTTGGGGTTTCTCTGGAGTGCCATCAAGGAAATCAAGGCTCCTTTCATGTTTGATGTGCAACACGGAATTGCTCTGCACGCAGTGCAGGTGAATCGAGCCTCATCTCACGGCGAGGGGGAAGTCTCATGGTTTTTCTCGAGTTGCCGCGGGAACCTGGGTTATATTCTCGAGTTAAGACGGGGATGGCCCTTCCACCCACGTGTTTCTTCAGCGACGGCAGGACTCCTGCCTAGTTGCGAGGGACAACTCGGGATTTTCCTCGAGGCTTGGCAGGGCAATTGGGACGCCTCTCCAGCTGAGGCGGGAGACCAAGTGTCCCTTTCCACGTGCCACAGGTATCCTGGGACTCCGATCAAGTTTCACGAGGAGTCAGGCATCGTCTCCTTTGGAGGCACTGATCTCCGCGTCCCTCTGGAGTTTTCAAAGGATGTGAGGCCTCCGGTCGCGATGAGGTGGGGAACTAGGTCATTCTCTGTGGTCTCCACAGGGGATTCAGACATCCTTTCGTCTTGGGAGATGCAAGACGAGCCTGCATTCAAGTCACTGCAGGGATATCCGGCCTTATTTCGAGTCAGGGCATCGCGGTGCCCATTCCACTTGAGGCCGCAAACTCTGGGTCCCTCTCACATACCTAGAGCTGAGAGAAGCCTCCTCTTGAGGTGCTTGTCGTAAGGTGGTATTCCTCTGGAGTCGAAGCCAGGGACTAACCTCTCATCTCGAGTTGATTTTTGTTCCACGGAGCTCTTTCGTGTTGCTACAGTGAACTCAGGATCCCTCAACCTTGAAACAGTGTTCTTGGGGTTTCGCTGGAGTGCCATCAAGGAAATCAAGGCTCCTTTCATGTGTGATGTGCAACACGGAATTGCTCTGCACGCAGTGCAGGGGAATCGGGCCTCATCTCGCGGCGAGGGGGAAGTCTCATGGTTTTTCTCGAGTTGAGGCGGGAACCTGGGGTATATTCTCGAGTTACAACGTGGATGGCCTTTCCAACCACGTGTTTGTTCAGCAAAGTCAGGACTTCTGCCTAGTTGCGAGGGACAACTCGGGGTTCTCCTCGAGGCTTGGCAGGGCAATTGGGACGCCTCTCCAGCTGAGGCGGGAGACCAAGGGTCCCTTTCCACGTGCCACAGGAATCCTGGGACTACTATCAAGTTTCACGAGGAGTCAGGCATCGTTTCCTTTGGAGGCACTGATCTCTGCGTACTTCTGGAGTTTTCAAATGATGTGAGGCCTCCGGTCGCGATGAGGTGGGGAACTACGTCTTTCTCTGTGGTCTCCACAGGGGTTCAGACATCCTTTCGTCTTGGGAGATGCAAGACGAGCCTGCATTCAAGTCACTGCAGGGATATCCGGCCTTATTTCGCGTCAGGGCATCGCAGTGTCCATTCCACTTGAGGCCGCAAACTCAGGGTCCCTCTCACATACCTAGAGCTGAGAGAAGCCTCCTCTTGAGGTGCTTGTGGTAAGGTGGTATTCCTCTGGAGTCGAAGCCAGGGACTAACCTCTCATCTCGTGTTGATTTTTGGTTCACGGAGCTCTTTTGTGTTGCTGCAGTGACCTCAGGATCCCTCTAGCCTTGAAACAGTGTTCTTGGGGTTTCTCTGGAGTGCCATCAAGGAAATCAAGGCTCCTTTCATGTGTGATGTGCAACACGGAATTGCTCTGCAGGCAGTGCAGGGAAATCGGGACGCATCTCTTGGCGAGGGGGAAGTCTCATGGTTTTTCTCGAGTTGCGGGGGGAACCTTGGGAATATTCTCGAGTTACGACGGGGATGGCCCTTCCACACACGTGTTTGTTCAGCGACGTCAGGACTCCTGCCTAGTTGCGAGGGACAACTCGGGATTCTCCTCGAAGCTTGGCAGGGCAATTGGGACGCCCCTCCAGCTGAGGCGGGAGACCAAGGGTCCCTTTCCACGTGCCACAGGAATTCTGGGAATCCTATCAAGTTTCACGAGGAGTCAGGCATCGTCTCCTTTGGAGGCAGTGATCTCCGCGAACCTCTGGAGTTTTCAAAGAATGTGAGGCCTCCGGTCGCGATGAGGTGGGGAACTAGGTCTTTCTCTGTGGTCTCCACAGGGGATTCAGACATCCTTTCGTCTTGGGAGATGCAAGACGAGCCTGCATTCAAGTCACTGCAGGGATATCCGGCCTTATTTCGAGTCAGGGCATCGCGGTGCCCATTCCACTTGAGGCCGCAAACTCTGGGTCCCTCTCACATAGCTAGAGCTGAGAGAAGCCTCCTCTTGAGGTGCTTGTCGTAAGGTGGTATTCCTCTGGAGTCGAAGCCAGGGACTAACCTCTCATCTCGAGTTGATTTTTGTTCCACGGAGCTCTTTCGTGTTGCTACAGTGAACTCAGGATCCCTCAACCTTGAAACAGTGTTCTTGGGGTTTCGCTGGAGTGCCATCAAGGAAATCAAGGCTCCTTTCATGTGTGATGTGCAACACGGAATTGCTCTGCACGCAGTGCAGGGGAATCGGGCCTCATCTCGCGGCGAGGGGGAAGTCTCATGGTTTTTCTCGAGTTGAGGCGGGAACCTGGGGTATATTCTCGAGTTACAACGTGGATGGCCTTTCCAACCACGTGTTTGTTCAGCAAAGTCAGGACTCCTGCCTAGTTGCGAGGGACAACTCGGGGTTCTCCTCGAGGCTTGGCAGGGCAATTGGGACGCCTCTCCAGCTGAGGCGGGAGACCAAGGGTCCCTTTCCACGTGCCACAGGAATCCTGGGACTACTATCAAGTTTCACGAGGAGTCAGGCATCGTCTCCTTTGGAGGCACTGATCTCTGCGTACTTCTGGAGTTTTCAAATGATGTGAGGCCTCCGGTCGCGATGAGGTGGGGAACTACGTCTTTCTCTGTGGTCTCCACAGGGGTTCAGACATCCTTTCGTCTTGGGAGATGCAAGACGAGCCTGCATTCAAGTCACTGCAGGGATATCCGGCCTTATTTCGAGTCAGGGCATCGCGGTGCCCATTCCACTTGAGGCCGCAAACTCTGGGTCCCTCTCACATAGCTAGAGCTGAGAGAAGCCTCCTCTTGAGGTGCTTGTCGTAAGGTGGTATTCCTCTGGAGTCGAAGCCAGGGACTAACCTCTCATCTCGAGTTGATTTTTGTTCCACGGAGCTCTTTCGTGTTGCTACAGTGAACTCAGGATCCCTCAACCTTGAAACAGTGTTCTTGGGGTTTCGCTGGAGTGCCATCAAGGAAATCAAGGCTCCTTTCATGTGTGATGTGCAACACGGAATTGCTCTGCACGCAGTGCAGGGGAATCGGGCCTCATCTCGCGGCGAGGGGGAAGTCTCATGGTTTTTCTCGAGTTGAGGCGGGAACCTGGGGTATATTCTCGAGTTACAACGTGGATGGCCTTTCCAACCACGTGTTTGTTCAGCAAAGTCAGGACTCCTGCCTAGTTGCGAGGGACAACTCGGGGTTCTCCTCGAGGCTTGGCAGGGCAATTGGGACGCCTCTCCAGCTGAGGCGGGAGACCAAGGGTCCCTTTCCACGTGCCACAGGAATCCTGGGACTACTATCAAGTTTCACGAGGAGTCAGGCATCGTCTCCTTTGGAGGCACTGATCTCTGCGTACTTCTGGAGTTTTCAAATGATGTGAGGCCTCCGGTCGCGATGAGGTGGGGAACTACGTCTTTCTCTGTGGTCTCCACAGGGGTTCAGACATCCTTTCGTCTTGGGAGATGCAAGACGAGCCTGCATTCAAGTCACTGCAGGGATATCCGGCCTTATTTCGCGTCAGGGCATCGCAGTGTCCATTCCACTTGAGGCCGCAAACTCAGGGTCCCTCTCACATACCTAGAGCTGAGAGAAGCCTCCTCTTGAGGTGCTTGTGGTAAAGTGGTATTCCTCTGGAGTCGAAGCCAGGGACTAACCTCTCATCTCGAGTTGATTTTTGGTCCAAGGAGCTCTTTCGTGTTGCTACAGTGACCTCGGGATCTCTCTAGCCTTGAAACAGTGTTCTTGGGGTTTCTCTGGAGTGCCATCAAGGAAATCAAGGCTCCTTTCTTGTTTGATGTGCAACACGGAATTGCTCTGCATGCAGTGCAGGGGAATCGGGTCTCATCTCGCGTCGAGGGGGAAGTCTCATGGTTTTTCTCGAGTTGCGGGGGGAACCTGGTGTATATTCTCGAGTTACGACGGGGATGGCCCTTCCACACACGTGTTTCTTCAGCGACGTCAGACTCCTGCCTAGTTGCGAGGGACAACTCGGGATTCTCCTCGAGGCTTGGCAGGGCAATTGGGACGCCTCTCCAGCTGAGGCGGGAGACCAAGGGTCCCTTTCACGTGCCACAGGAATCCTGGGACTCCTATCAAGTTTCACGAGGAGTCAGGCATCGTCTCCTTTGGAGGCACTGATCTCCGCGTACCTCTGGAGTTTTCAAAGGATGTGAGGCCTCCGGTCGCGATGAGGTGGGGAACTAGGTCTTTCTCTGTGGTCTCCACAGAGGATTCAGACATCCTTTCGTCTTGGGAGATGCAAGACGAGCGTGCATTCAAGTCACTGCAGGGATATCCGGCCTGATTTCGAGTCAGGGCATCGCGGTTTCCATTCCACTTGAGGCAGCAACCTTAAGGTCCCTCTCACATACCTGGAGGTAAGAGAAGCCTCCTCTTGAGGTGCTTGTGGTAAGGTGGTATTCCTCTGGAGTCGAAGCCAGGGAATAACCTATCATCTCGAGTTGATTTTTGGTCCTCGGAGATCTTTCGTGTTGCTACAGTGACCTCCGTTTCCCTCTCGCCTTGAAACAGTGTTCTTGGGGTTTCTCTGGAGTGCCACCAAGGAAATCAAGGCTCCTTTCATGTGTGATGTGCAACACGGAATTGCTCTGCACACAGTGCAGGGTATCGGACCTCATTTTGCGGCAAGGGGGAAGTCTAATGGTTTTTCTCGAGTTGCGATTGGAACCTGGGGTATATTCTCGAGTTACGACGGGGATGGTCCTTGCACCCACGTGTTTGTTCATCGACGTCAGGACTCCTGCCTAGTTGCGAGGGACAACTCGGGATTCTCCTCGAGGCTTGGCAGGGCAATTGGGACGCCTCTCCAGCTGAGGCGGGAGACCAAGCGTCCCTTTCCACGTGCCACAGGAATCCTGGGACTCCTATCAAGTTTCACGAGGAGTCAGGCATCGTCTCCTTTGGAGGCACTGATCTCCGCGTACCTCTGGAGTTTTCAAAGGATGTGAGGCCTCCGGTCGCGATGAGGTGGGGAACTAGGTCTATCTCTGCGGTCTCCACAGGGGATTCAGACATCCGTTCATCTTGGGAGATGCAAGACGAGCTTGCATTCAAGTCACTGCAGGGATATCCGGCCTTATTTTGTGTCAGGGCATTGCAGTGTCCATTGCACTTGAGGCCGCAAAATCAGGGTCCCTCTCACATACCTAGAGCTGAGAGAAGCCTCCTCTTGAGGTGCTTGTGGTAAGGTGGTAATCCCCTGGAGTCGAAGCCAGGGACTAACCTCTCATCTCGAGTTGATTTTTGGTCCACGGAGCTCTTTCGTGTTGCTACAGTGACCTCAGGATCCCTCTAGCCTTGAAACAGTGTTCTTGGGGTTTCTCTGGAGTGCCATCAAGGAAATCAAGGCTCCTTTCATGTGTGATGTGCAACACGGAATTGCTCTGCACGCAGTGCAGGGGAATCGGGCCTCATCTCACGGCGAGGGGGAAGTCTCATGGTTTTTCTCGACTTGCGGCGGGAACCTGGGGTATATTCTCGAGTTACGACGGGGATGGCCCTTCCACCCA
This sequence comes from Cervus elaphus, assembly GCF_910594005.1. Classification (NCBI taxonomy): domain Eukaryota; kingdom Metazoa; phylum Chordata; class Mammalia; order Artiodactyla; family Cervidae; genus Cervus; species Cervus elaphus. The sequence continues at coordinate 412,910 of NW_025316721.1, read as the reverse complement.
CGTGTTTGTTCAGCGACGTCAGGACTCCTGCCTAGTTGCGAGGGACAAATCGGGATTCTCCTCGAGGCTTGGCAGGGCAATTGGGACGCCCCTCCAGCTGAGGCGGGAGACCAAGGGTCCCTTTCCACGTGCCACAGGAATCCTGGGACTCCTATCAAGTTTCACGAGGAGTCAGGCATCGTCTCCTTTGGAGGCATTGATCTCCGCGTACCTCTGGAGTTTTCAAAGGATGTGAGGCCTCCGGTCGCGATGAGGTGGGGAACTAGGTCTTTCTCTGTGGTCTCCACAGGGGATTCAGACATCCTTTCGTCTTGGGAGATGCAAGACGAGCCTGCATTCAAGTCACTGCAGGGATATCCGGCCTTATTTCTAGTCAGGGCATCGCGGTCTTCATTCCACTTGAGGCCGCAAACTCAGGGTCCCTCTCACATACCTAGAGCTGAGAGAAGCCTCCTCTTGAGGTGCTTGTGGTAAGGTGGTATTCCTCTGGAGTCGAAGCCAGGGACTAACCTCTCATCTCGTGTTGATTTTTGGTTCACGGAGCTCTTTTGTGTTGCTGCAGTGACCTCAGGATCCCTCTAGCCTTGAAACAGTGTTCTTGGGGTTTCTCTGGAGTGCCATCAAGGAAATCAAGGCTCCTTTCATGTGTGATGTGCAACACGGAATTGCTCTGCAGGCAGTGCAGGGAAATCGGGACGCATCTCTTGGCGAGGGGGAAGTCTCATGGTTTTTCTCGAGTTGCGGGGGGAACCTTGGGAATATTCTCGAGTTACGACGGGGATGGCCCTTCCACACACGTGTTTGTTCAGCGACGTCAGGACTCCTGCCTAGTTGCGAGGGACAACTCGGGATTCTCCTCGAGGCTTGGCAGGGCAATTGGGACGCCCCTCCAGCTGAGGCGGGAGACCAAGGGTCCCTTTCCACGTGCCACAGGAATTCTGGGAATCCTATCAAGTTTCACGAGGAGTCAGGCATCGACTCCTTTGGAGACACTGATCTCCGCGTACCTCTGGAGTTTTCAAAGGATGTGAGGCCTCCGGTCGTGATGAGGTGGGGAACTAGGTCTTTCTCTGTGGTCTCCACAGGGGATTCAGACATCCTTTCGTCTTGGGAGATGCAAGACGAGCCTGCATTCAAGTCACTGCAGGGATATCCGGCCTTATTTCGCGTCAGGGCATCTAGGTGTCCATTCCACTTGAGGCCGCAAACTCAGGGTCCCTCTCACATACCTAGAGCTGAGAGAAGCCTCCTCTTGAGGTGCTTGTGGTAAGGTGGTATTCCTCTGGAGTCGAAGCCAGGACTAACCTCTCATCTCGAGTTGATTCATGGTCCACGGAGCTCTTTCGTGCTGCTACAGGGACTTCAGGATGCCTCCAGCCTTGAAACAGTGTTCTTGGGGTTTCTCTGGAGTGCCATCAAGGAAATCAAGGCTCCTTTCATGTGTGATGTGCAACACGGAATTGCTCTGCACGCAGTGCAGGGGAATCGGGCCTCATCTCGCGGCGAGGGGGAAGTCTCATGGTTTTTCTCGAGTTGCGGCGGGATCCTGGGGTATATTCTCGAGTTACGACGGGGATGACCCTTCCACCCACGTGTTTGTTCAGCGACGTCAGGACTCCTGCCTAGTTGCGAGGGACAACTCGGGATTCTCCTCGAGGCTTGGCAGGGCAATTGGGATGCCTCTCCAGCTGAGGCGGGAGACCAAGGGTCCCTTTCCACGTGCCACAGAAATCCTGGGACTCCTATCAAGTTTCACGAGGAGTCAGGCATCGTCTCCTTTGGAGGCACTGATCTCCGTGAAACTCTGAAATTTTCAAAGGATGTGAGGCCTCCGGTCGCGATGAGGTGGGGAACTAGGTCTTTCTCTGTGGTCTCCATAGGGGATTCAGACAACCTTTCATTTTGGGAAATGCAAGCCGAGCCTGCATTCAAGTCACTGCAGGGATATCCGGCCTTATTTCGAGTCAGGGCATCACGGTGTCCATTCCACTTGAGGCCGCAAACTCAGTGTCCCTCTCACATACCTAGAGCTGAGAGAAGCCTCCTCTTGAGGTGCTTGTGGTAAGGTGGTATTCCTCTGGATTCGAAGCCAGGGACTAACCTCTCATCTCGAGTTGATTTTTCGTCCACGGAGCTCTTTCGTGTTTCTACAGTGACCTCAGGATCCCTGTAGCCTTGAAACAGTATTCTTGGGGTTTCTCTGGAGTGCCATCAAGGAAATCAAGGTTCCTTTCATGTTTGATGTGCAACACGGAATTGCTCTGCACGCAGTGCAGGTTAATCGGGCCTCATCTCGCAGCGAGGGAGAAGTCTCATGGTTTTTCTCGAGTTGCGGCGGGAACCTGGGGTATAATCTCGAGTTATGACGGGGATGGCCCTTCCACACACGTGTTTGTTCAGCGACGTCAGGACTCCTGCCTAGTTGCGAGGGACAACTCGGGATTCTCCTCGAGGCTTGGCAGGGCAATTGGGACGCCTCTCCAGCTGAGGCGGGAGACCAAGCGTCCCTTTCCACTTGCCACAGGAATCCTGGGACTCCTATCAAGTTTCACGAGGAGTCAGGCATCGTCTCCTTTGGAGGCACTGATCTCCGTGTACCGCTGGAGTTTTCAAAGGATGTGAGGCCTCCGGTCGCGATGAGGTGGGGAACTACGTCTTTCTCTGTGGTCTCCACAGGGGATTCAGACATCCGTTCATCTTGGGAGATGCAAAACGAGCCTGCATTCAAGTCACTGCAGGGATATCCGGCCTTATTTCGAGTTAGGGCATCGCGTTGTCCATTCCACTTGAGGCCGCAAACTCAGGGTCCCTCTCACAAACCTAAAGCTGAGAGACGCCTGCTCTTGAGGTGCGTGTGGTAAGGTTGTATTCCCCTGGATTCGAAGCCAGGGACTAACCTCTCATCTCGAGTTGATTTTTGTTCCACGGAGCTCTTTCGTGTTGCTACAGTGACCTCAGGATCCCTCAACCTTGAAACAGTGTTCTTGGGGTTTCGCTGGAGTGCCATCAAGGAAATCAAGGCTCCTTTCATGTGTGGTGTGCAACACGGAATTGCTCTGCACGCATTGCAGGGGAATCGGGCCTCATCTCGCGGCGAGGGGGAAGTCTCATGGTTTTTCTCGAGTTGAGGCGGGAACCTGGGGTATATTCTCGAGTTACAACGTTGATGGCCTTTCCAACCACGTGTTTGTTCAGCGAAGTCAGGACTCCTACCTAGTTGCGAGGGACAACTCGGGGTTCTCCTCGAGGCTTGGCAGGGCAATTGGGACGCCTCTCCAGCTGAGGCGGGAGACCAAGGGTCCCTTTCCACGTGCCACAGGAATCCTGGGACTACTATCAAGTTTCACGAGGAGTCAGGCATCGTCTCCTTTGGAGGCACTGATCTCCGCGTACCGCTGGAGTTTTCAAAGGATGTGAGGCCTCCGGTCGCGATGAGGTGGGGAACTACGTCTTTCTCTGTGGTCTCCACAGGGGTTCAGACATCCTTTCGTCTTGGGAGATGCAAGACGAGACTGCATTCAAGTCACTGCAGGGATATCCGGCCTTATTTCGAGTCAGGGCATCGCAGTGTCCATTCCACTTGAGGCCGCAAACTCAGGGTCCCTCTCACATACCTAGAGCTGAGAGAAGCCTCCTCTTGAGGTGCTTGTGGTAAGGTGGTATTCCTCTGGAGTCGAAGCCAGGGACTAACCTCTCATCTCGAGTTGATTTTTGGCCCAAGGAGCTCTTTCGTGTTGCTACAGTGACCTCGGGATCTCTCTAGCCTTGAAACAGTGTTCTTGGGGTTTCTCTGGAGTGCCATCAAGGAAATCAAGGCTCCTTTCTTGTTTGATGTGCAACACGGAATTGCTCTGCATGCAGTGCAGGGGAATCGGGTCTCATCTCGCGTCGAGGGGGAAGTCTCATGGTTTTTCTCGAGTTGCGGCGGGAACCTGGGGTATATTCTCGAGTTACGACGGTAATGGCCCTTCCACACACATGTTTCTTCAGCGACGTCAGACTCCTGCCTAGTTGCGAGGGACAACTCGGGATTCTCCTCGAGGCTTGGCAGGGCAATTGGGACGCCTCTCCAGCTGAGGCGGGAGACCAAGGGTCCCTTTCACGTGCCACAGCAATCCTGGGACTCCTATCAAGTTTCACGAGGAGTCAGGCATCGTCTCCTTTGGAGGCACTGATCTCCGCGTAACTCTGGAGTTTTCAAAGGATGTGAGGCCTCCGGTCGCGATGAGGTGGGGAACTAGGTCTTTCTCTGTGGTCTCCACAGAGGATTCAGACATCCTTTCGTCTTGGGAGATGCAAGACGAGCCTGCATTCAAGTCACTGCAGGGATATCCGGCCTGATTTCGAGTCAGGGCATCGCGGTTTCCATTCCACTTGAGGCAGCAAACTCAAGGTCCCTCTCACATACCTGGAGCTAAGAGAAGCCTCCTCTTGAGGTGCTTGTGGTAAGGTGGTATTCCTCTGGAGTCGAAGCCAGGGACTAACCTCTCATCTCGAGTTGATTTTTGGTCCTCGGAGATCTTTCGTGTTGCTACAGTGACCTCCGTTTCCCTCTCGCCTTGAAACAGTGTTCTTGGGGTTTCTCTGGAGTGCCATCAAGGAAATCAAGGCTCCTTTCATGTGTGATGTGCAACACGGAATTGCTCGGCACGCAGTGCAGGGTATCGGGCCTCATTTTGCGGCGAGGGGGAAGTCTAATGGTTTTTCTCGAGTTGCGGCGGGAACCTGGGGTATATTCTCGAGTTACGACGGGGATGGCCCTTCCACCCACGTGTTTGTTCAGTGACGGCAGGACTCCTGCCTAATTGCGAGGGACAACTCGGGATTCTCCTCGAGGCTTGGCAGGGCAATTGGGACGCCTCTCCAGCTGAGGCGGGAGACCAAGGGTCCCTTTCCACGTGCCAGAGCAATCCTGGGACTCCTATCAAGTTTCACGAGGAGTCAGGCATAGTCCCTTTTGGAGGCACTGATCTCCGCGTACCTCTGGAGTTTTCAAAGGATGTGAGGCCTCCGGTCGCGATGAGGTGGGGAACTAGGTCTTTCTCTGTGGTCTTCACAGGGGATTCAGACATCCTTTCGTCTTGGGAGATGAAAGACGAGCCTGCATTCAAGTCACTGCAGGAATATCCGGCCTTATTTTGCGTCAGGGCATCGCGGTGTCCATTCCACTTGAGGCCGCAAACTCAGGGTCCCTCTCACATACCTAGAGCTGAGAGAAGCCTCCTCTTGACGTGCTTGTGGTAAGGTGGTATTCCTCTGGAGTCGAAGCCAGGGACTAACCTCTCATCTCGAGTTGATTTTTGGTCCACGGAGCTCTTTCGTGTTGCTACAGTGACCTCAGGATCCCTCTAGCCTTGAAACAGTGTTCTTGGGGTTTCTCTGGAGTGCCATCAAGCAAATTAAGGCTCCTCTCATGTGTGATGTGCAAAACGGAATTGCTCTGCACGCATTTCAGGGGAATCGGGCCTCATCTCGCGGCGAGGGGGAAGTCTCATGGTTTTTCTCGAGTTGCGGCGGGAACCTGGGGTATATTCTCGAGTTACGACGGGGATGGCCCTTCCACACACGTGTTTGTTCAGCCACGTCAGGACTCCTGCCTAGTTGCGAGGGACAACTCGGGATTCTCCTCGAGGCTTGGCAGGGCAATTGGGACGCCCCTCAAGCTGAGGCGGGAGACCAAGGGTCCCTTTCCACGTGCCACAGGAATCCTGGGAATCCTATCAAGTTTCACGAGGAGTCAGGCATCGTCTCCTTTGGAGGCACTGATCTCCGCGTACCTCTGGAGTTTTCAAAGGATGTGAGGCCTTCGATCATGATGAGGTGGGGAACTAGGTCTTTCTCTGTGGTCTCCTCAGGGGATTCAGACATCCTTTCGTCTTGGGAGATGCAAGACGAGCCTGCATTCAAGTCACTGCAGGGATATCCGGCCTTATTTCGCGTCAGGGCATCTAGGTGTCCATTCCACTTGAGGCCGCAAACTCAGGGTCCCTCTCACATACCTAGAGCTGAGAGAAGCCTCCTCTTGAGGTGCTTGTGGTAAGGTGGTATTCCTCTGGAGTCGAAGCCAGGGACTAACCTCTCATCTCGAGTTGATTTGTGGTCCACGGAGCTCTTTCGTGTTGCTAGAGTGACCTCAGGATCCCTCTATCCTTGAAACAGTGTTCTTGGGGTTTCTCTGAAGTGCCACCAAGGAAATCAAGGCTCCTTTCATGTGTGATGTGCAACACGGAATTGCTCTGCACGCAGTGCAGGGAAATCGGGCCTCATCTCGCGGCGAGGGGAAGTCTCATGCTTTTTCTCGAGTTGCGGCGGGAACCTGGGGTATATTCTCGAGTTACGACGGGGATGGCCCTTCCACTCACGTGTTTGTTCAGCGACGTCAGGACTCCTGCCTATTTGCGAGGGACAACTCGGGATTCTCCTCGAGGCTTGGCAGGGCAATTGGGACGCCTCTCCAGCTGAGGCGGGAGACCAAGTGTCCCTTTCCATGTGCCACAGGAATCCTGGGACTCCTATCAAGTTTCACGAGAAGTCAGGCATCGTCTCCTTTGGAGGCACTGATCTCCGCGTACCTCTGGAGTTTTCAAAGGATGTGAGGCCTCCGGTCGCGATGAGGTGGGGAACTAGGTCTTTTTCTGTGGTCTTCACAGGGGATTCGGACATCCTTTCGTCTTGGGAGATACAAGACGAGCCTGCATTCAAGTCACTGCAGGGATATCCGGCCTTATTTCGAGTCAGGGCATCGCGGTGTCCATTCCACTTGAGGCCGCAAACTCAGCACATAGCTAGAGCTGAGAGAAGCCTCCTCTTGAGGTGCTTGTGGTAAGGTGGTATTCCTCTGGAGTCAAAGCCAGGGACTAACCTCTCATCTCGATTTGATTGTTGGTCCACGGAGCTCTTTCCTGTTGCTACAGTGACCTCAGGATCCCGCTACCCTTGAAACAGTGTTCTTGGTGTTTCTCTGGAGTGCCATCAAGGAAATCAAGGCTCCTTTCATGTGTGATGTGCCACACGGAATTGCTCTGCACGCAGTGCAGGGGAATCGGGCCTCATCTAGCGGCGAGGGGGAAGACTCATGGTTTTTCTCGAGTTGCGGCGGGAACCTGGGGTATATTCTCGAGTTACGACGGGGATGACCCTTCCACCCACGTGTTTATTCAGCGACGTCAGGACTCATGCCTAGTTGCGAGGTACATCTCGGGATTATCCTCGAGGATTGGCAGGGCAATTGGATCGCCTCTCCAGCTGAGTGGGAGACCAAGGGTTCCTTTCCACGTGCCACAGGAATCCTGGGACTCCTATCAAGTTTCACGAGGAATCAGGCATCGTCTTCTTTGGAGGCACTGATCTCCGCGTACCTCTGGAGTTTTCAAAGGATGTGAGGCCTCCGGTCGCGATGAGGTGGGGAACTAGGTCTTTCTCTGTGGTCTCCACAGGGGATTCAGACATCCTTTCGTCTTGGGAGATGCAAGACGAGCCGGCATTCAAGTCACTGCAGGGATATCCGGCCTTATTTTGAGTCAGGGCATCGCGGTGTCCTTTCCACTTGAGGCCGCAAACTCAGGGTCCCTCTCACATACCTAGAGCTGAGAGAAGCCTCCTCTTGAGGTGCTTGTGGTAAGGTGGTATTCCTCTGGAGTCGAAGCCAGGAACTAACCTCTCATCTCGAGTTGATTTTTGGTCCACGGAGCTCTTTCGTGTTGCTAAAGTGACCTCAGGATGCCTCTAGCCTTGAAACAGTGTTCTTGGGGTTTCTCTGGAGTGCCATCAAGGAAATCAAGGCTCCTTTCATGTGTGATGTGCAACACGGAATTGCTCTGCACGCAGTGCAGGGGAATCTGGCCTCATCTCGCGGCGAGGGGGAAGTCTCATGGTTTTTCTCGAGTTGCGGCGTGAACCTGGGGTATATTCTCGAGTTACGACGGGGATGGCCCTTCCACCCACGTGTTTGTTCAGCGACGTCAGGACTCCTGCCTAGTTGCGAGGGACAACTCGGGATTCTCCTCGAAGCTTGGCAGGGCAATTGGGACGCCTCTCCAGCTGAGGCGGGAGACCAAGGGTCCCTTTCCACGTGCCACAGGAATCCTGGGACTCCTATCAAGTTTCACGAGGAGTCAGGCATCGTCTCCTTTGGAGGCACTGATCTCCACGTACCTCTGGAGTTTTCAAAGGATGTGAGGCCTCCGGTCGCGATGAGGTGGGGTACTAGGTCTTTCACTGTGGTCTCCACAGGGGATTCAGACATCCTTTCGCCTTGGGAGATGCAAGACGAGCCTGCATTCAAGTCACTGTAGGGATATCCGGCCTTATTTCGAGTCAAGGCATCGCGGTGTCCATTCCACTTGAGGCCGCAAACTCAGGGTCCCTCTCACATACTTAGAGCTGAGAGAAGCCTCCTCTTGAGGTGCTTGTGGTAAGGTGGTATACCTCTGGAGTCGAAGCCAGGGACTAACCTCTCAACTCGAGTTGATTCTTGGTCCACGGAGCTCTTTCGTTTTGCTACTGTGACCTCAGGATCCCTCTAGCCTTGAAACAGTGTTCTTGGGGTTTCTCTGGAGTGCCATCAAGGAAATCAAGGCTCCTTTCATGTGTGATGTGCAACACGGAATTGCTCTGCACGCAGTGCAGGGGAATCGGGCCTCATCTCGCGGCGAGGGGGAAGTCTCATGGTTTTTCTCGAGTTGCGGCGGGAACCTGGGGGATATTCTCCAGTTACGACGGGGATGGCCCTTCCACACACGTGTTTGTTCAGCGACGGCAGGACTCCTGCCTAGTTGCGAGGGGCAACCCGGGATTCTCCTCGAGGCTTGGCAGGGCAATTGGGACGCCTCTCCAGCTGAGGCGGGAGACCAAGGCTCCCTTTCCACGTGCCACAGGCATCCTGGGACTCCTATCAAGTTTCACGAGGAGTCAGGCATCGTCTCCTTTGGAGGCACTGATCTCCGCGTACCTCTGGAGTTTTCAAAGGATGTGAGGCCTCCGGTCGCGATGAGGTGGGGAACTAGGTCTTTCTCTGTGGTCTCCACAGGGGATTCAGACATCCTTTCATCTTGGGAGATGCAAGACGAGCCTGCATTCAAGTCACTGCAGGGATATCCGGCCTTATTTCGAGTCAGGGCATCGCGGTGTCCATTCCACTTGAGGCCGCAAACTCAGGGTCCCTCTCACATACCTAGAGCTGAGAGAAGCCTCCTCTTGAGGTGCTTGTGGTAAGGTGGTATTCCTCTGGAGTCGAAGCCAGGGACTAACCTCTCATCTCGAGTTGATTTTTGGTCCACGGAGCTCTTTCGTGTTGCTACAGTGACCTCAGGTTCCCTCTAGCCTTGAAACAGTGTTCTTGGGGTTTCTCTGGAGTGCCATCAAGGAAATCAAGGCTCCTTTCATGTGTGATGTGCAACACGGAACTACTCTGCATGCAGTGCAGTGGAATCGGGCCTCATCTCGCGGCCAGGGGGAGGTCTCATGGTTTTTCTCGAGTTGCACCGGGAACCTGGGGTATATTCTCGAGTTACGACGGGGATGGCCCTTCCACCCACGTGTTTGTTCAGCGACGTCAGGACTCCTGCCTAGTTGCGAGGGACAACTCGGGATTCTCCTCCCGGCTTGGCAGGGCAATTCGGACGCCTCTCCAGCTGAGGCGGGAGACCACGGGTCCCTTTCCACGTGCCACAGGAATCCTGTTACTCCTATCAAGTTTCACGAGGAGTCAGGCATCGTCTCCTTTGGAGGCACTGATCTCCGCGTACCTCTGGAGTTTTCAATGGATGTGAGGCGTCCGGTCGCGATGAGGTGGGAAACTAGGTCTTTCTCTGTGGTCTCCACAGGGGATTCAGACATCCTTTCATCTTGGGAGATGCAAGACGAGCCTGCATTCAAGTCACTGCAGGGATATCCGGCCTTATTTCGAGTCAGGGCATCGCGGTGTCCTTTCCACTTGAGGCCGCAAACTCAGGGTCCCTCTCACATACCTAGAGCTGAGAGAAGCCTCCTCTTGAGGTGCTTGTGGTTAGGTGGTATTCCTCTGGAGTCGAAGCCAGGGACTAACCTCTCATCTCGAGTTGATTTGTGGTCCACGGAGCTCTTTCGTGTTGCTACAGTGACCTCAGGATCCCTCTAGCCTTGAAACAGTGTTCTTGGGGTTTCTCTGGAGTGCCATCAAGGAAATCAAGGCTCCTTTCATGTGTGATGTGCAACACGGAATTGCTCTGCACGCAGTGCAGGGGAATCGGGCCTCATCTAGCGGCGAGGGGGAAGACTCATGGTTTTTCTCGAGTTGCGGCGGGAACCTGGGGTATATTCTCGAGTTACGACGGGGATGACCCTTCCACCCACGTGTTTATTCAGCGACGTCAGGACTCATGCCTAGTTGCGAGGTACATCTCGGGATTATCCTCGAGGATTGGCAGGGCAATTGGATCGCCTCTCCAGCTGAGTGGGAGACCAAGGGTTCCTTTCCACGTGCCACAGGAATCCTGGGACTCCTATCAAGTTTCACGAGGAATCAGGCATCGTCTTCTTTGGAGGCACTGATCTCCGCGTACCTCTGGAGTTTTCAAAGGATGTGAGGCCTCCGGTCGCGATGAGGTGGGGAACTAGGTCTTTCTCTGTGGTCTCCACAGGGGATTCAGACATCCTTTCGTCTTGGGAGATGCAAGATGAGCCGGCATTCAAGTCACTGCAGGGATATCCGGCCTTATTTTGAGTCAGGGCATCGCGGTGTCCTTTCCACTTGAGGCCGCAAACTCAGGGTCCCTCTCACATACCTAGAGCTGAGAGAAGCCTCCTCTTGAGGTGCTTGTGGTAAGGTGGTATTCCTCTGGAGTCGAAGCCAGGAACTAACCTCTCATCTCGAGTTGATTTTTGGTCCACGGAGCTCTTTCGTGTTGCTAAAGTGACCTCAGGATGCCTCTAGCCTTGAAACAGTGTTCTTGGGGTTTCTCTGGAGTGCCATCAAGGAAATCAAGGCTCCTTTCATGTGTGATGTGCAACACGGAATTGCTCTGCACGCAGTGCAGGTTAATCGGGCCTCATCTCGCAGCGAGGGAGAAGTCTCATGGTTTTTCTCGAGTTGCGGCGGGAACCTGGGGTATAATCTCGAGTTATGACGGGGATGGCCCTTCCACACACGTGTTTGTTCAGCGACGTCAGGACTCCTGCCTAGTTGCGAGGGACAACTCGGGATTCTCCTCGAGGCTTGGCAGGGCAATTGGGACGCCTCTCCAGCTGAGGCGGGAGACCAAGCGTCCCTTTCCACTTGCCACAGGAATCCTGGGACTCCTATCAAGTTTCACGAGGAGTCAGGCATCGTCTCCTTTGGAGGCACTGATCTCCGTGTACCGCTGGAGTTTTCAAAGGATGTGAGGCCTCCGGTCGCGATGAGGTGGGGAACTACGTCTTTCTCTGTGGTCTCCACAGGGGATTCAGACATCCGTTCATCTTGGGAGATGCAAAACGAGCCTGCATTCAAGTCACTGCAGGGATATCCGGCCTTATTTCGAGTTAGGGCATCGCGTTGTCCATTCCACTTGAGGCCGCAAACTCAGGGTCCCTCTCACAAACCTAAAGCTGAGAGACGCCTGCTCTTGAGGTGCGTGTGGTAAGGTTGTATTCCCCTGGATTCGAAGCCAGGGACTAACCTCTCATCTCGAGTTGATTTTTGTTCCACGGAGCTCTTTCGTGTTGCTACAGTGACCTCAGGATCCCTCAACCTTGAAACAGTGTTCTTGGGGTTTCGCTGGAGTGCCATCAAGGAAATCAAGGCTCCTTTCATGTGTGGTGTGCAACACGGAATTGCTCTGCACGCATTGCAGGGGAATCGGGCCTCATCTCGCGGCGAGGGGGAAGTCTCATGGTTTTTCTCGAGTTGAGGCGGGAACCTGGGGTATATTCTCGAGTTACAACGTTGATGGCCTTTCCAACCACGTGTTTGTTCAGCGAAGTCAGGACTCCTACCTAGTTGCGAGGGACAACTCGGGGTTCTCCTCGAGGCTTGGCAGGGCAATTGGGACGCCTCTCCAGCTGAGGCGGGAGACCAAGGGTCCCTTTCCACGTGCCACAGGAATCCTGGGACTACTATCAAGTTTCACGAGGAGTCAGGCATCGTCTCCTTTGGAGGCACTGATCTCCGCGTACCGCTGGAGTTTTCAAAGGATGTGAGGCCTCCGGTCGCGATGAGGTGGGGAACTACGTCTTTCTCTGTGGTCTCCACAGGGGTTCAGACATCCTTTCGTCTTGGGAGATGCAAGACGAGACTGCATTCAAGTCACTGCAGGGATATCCGGCCTTATTTCGAGTCAGGGCATCGCAGTGTCCATTCCACTTGAGGCCGCAAACTCAGGGTCCCTCTCACATACCTAGAGCTGAGAGAAGCCTCCTCTTGAGGTGCTTGTGGTAAGGTGGTATTCCTCTGGAGTCGAAGCCAGGGACTAACCTCTCATCTCGAGTTGATTTTTGGCCCAAGGAGCTCTTTCGTGTTGCTACAGTGACCTCGGGATCTCTCTAGCCTTGAAACAGTGTTCTTGGGGTTTCTCTGGAGTGCCATCAAGGAAATCAAGGCTCCTTTCTTGTTTGATGTGCAACACGGAATTGCTCTGCATGCAGTGCAGGGGAATCGGGTCTCATCTCGCGTCGAGGGGGAAGTCTCATGGTTTTTCTCGAGTTGCGGCGGGAACCTGGGGTATATTCTCGAGTTACGACGGTAATGGCCCTTCCACACACATGTTTCTTCAGCGACGTCAGACTCCTGCCTAGTTGCGAGGGACAACTCGGGATTCTCCTCGAGGCTTGGCAGGGCAATTGGGACGCCTCTCCAGCTGAGGCGGGAGACCAAGGGTCCCTTTCACGTGCCACAGCAATCCTGGGACTCCTATCAAGTTTCACGAGGAGTCAGGCATCGTCTCCTTTGGAGGCACTGATCTCCGCGTAACTCTGGAGTTTTCAAAGGATGTGAGGCCTCCGGTCGCGATGAGGTGGGGAACTAGGTCTTTCTCTGTGGTCTCCACAGAGGATTCAGACATCCTTTCGTCTTGGGAGATGCAAGACGAGCCTGCATTCAAGTCACTGCAGGGATATCCGGCCTGATTTCGAGTCAGGGCATCGCGGTTTCCATTCCACTTGAGGCAGCAAACTCAAGGTCCCTCTCACATACCTGGAGCTAAGAGAAGCCTCCTCTTGAGGTGCTTGTGGTAAGGTGGTATTCCTCTGGAGTCGAAGCCAGGGACTAACCTCTCATCTCGAGTTGATTTTTGGTCCTCGGAGATCTTTCGTGTTGCTACAGTGACCTCCGTTTCCCTCTCGCCTTGAAACAGTGTTCTTGGGGTTTCTCTGGAGTGCCATCAAGGAAATCAAGGCTCCTTTCATGTGTGATGTGCAACACGGAATTGCTCGGCACGCAGTGCAGGGTATCGGGCCTCATTTTGCGGCGAGGGGGAAGTCTAATGGTTTTTCTCGAGTTGCGGCGGGAACCTGGGGTATATTCTCGAGTTACGACGGGGATGGCCCTTCCACCCACGTGTTTGTTCAGTGACGGCAGGACTCCTGCCTAATTGCGAGGGACAACTCGGGATTCTCCTCGAGGCTTGGCAGGGCAATTGGGACGCCTCTCCAGCTGAGGCGGGAGACCAAGGGTCCCTTTCCACGTGCCAGAGCAATCCTGGGACTCCTATCATGTTTCACGAGGAGTCAGGCATAGTCCCTTTTGGAGGCACTGATCTCCGCGTACCTCTGGAGTTTTCAAAGGATGTGAGGCCTCCGGTCGCGATGAGGTGGGGAACTAGGTCTTTCTCTGTGGTCTTCACAGGGGATTCAGACATCCTTTCGTCTTGGGAGATGAAAGACGAGCCTGCATTCAAGTCACTGCAGGAATATCCGGCCTTATTTTGCGTCAGGGCATCGCGGTGTCCATTCCACTTGAGGCCGCAAACTCAGGGTCCCTCTCACATACCTAGAGCTGAGAGAAGCCTCCTCTTGACGTGCTTGTGGTAAGGTGGTATTCCTCTGGAGTCGAAGCCAGGGACTAACCTCTCATCTCGAGTTGATTTTTGGTCCACGGAGCTCTTTCGTGTTGCTACAGTGACCTCAGGATCCCTCTAGCCTTGAAACAGTGTTCTTGGGGTTTCTCTGGAGTGCCATCAAGCAAATTAAGGCTCCTCTCATGTGTGATGTGCAAAACGGAATTGCTCTGCACGCATTTCAGGGGAATCTGGCCTCATCTCGCGGCGAGGGGGAAGTCTCATGGTTTTTCTCGAGTTGCGGCGGGAACCTGGGGTATATTCTCGAGTTACGACGGGGATGGCCCTTCCACACACGTGTTTGTTCAGCCACGTCAGGACTCCTGCCTAGTTGCGAGGGACAACTCGGGATTCTCCTCGAGGCTTGGCAGGGCAATTGGGACGCCCCTCAAGCTGAGGCGGGAGACCAAGGGTCCCTTTCCACGTGCCACAGGAATCCTGGGAATCCTATCAAGTTTCACGAGGAGTCAGGCATCGTCTCCTTTGGAGGCACTGATCTCCGCGTACCTCTGGAGTTTTCAAAGGATGTGAGGCCTTCGATCATGATGAGGTGGGGAACTAGGTCTTTCTCTGTGGTCTCCTCAGGGGATTCAGACATCCTTTCGTCTTGGGAGATGCAAGACGAGCCTGCATTCAAGTCACTGCAGGGATATCCGGCCTTATTTCGCGTCAGGGCATCTAGGTGTCCATTCCACTTGAGGCCGCAAACTCAGGGTCCCTCTCACATACCTAGAGCTGAGAGAAGCCTCCTCTTGAGGTGCTTGTGGTAAGGTGGTATTCCTCTGGAGTCGAAGCCAGGGACTAACCTCTCATCTCGAGTTGATTTGTGGTCCACGGAGCTCTTTCGTGTTGCTAGAGTGACCTCAGGATCCCTCTATCCTTGAAACAGTGTTCTTGGGGTTTCTCTGAAGTGCCACCAAGGAAATCAAGGCTCCTTTCATGTGTGATGTGCAACACGGAATTGCTCTGCACGCAGTGCAGGGAAATCGGGCCTCATCTCGCGGCGAGGGGAAGTCTCATGCTTTTTCTCGAGTTGCGGCGGGAACCTGGGGTATATTCTCGAGTTACGACGGGGATGGCCCTTCCACTCACGTGTTTGTTCAGCGACGTCAGGACTCCTGCCTATTTGCGAGGGACAACTCGGGATTCTCCTCGAGGCTTGGCAGGGCAATTGGGACGCCTCTCCAGCTGAGGCGGGGAGACCAAGTGTCCCTTTCCATGTGCCACAGGAATCCTGGGACTCCTATCAAGTTTCACGAGAAGTCAGGCATCGTCTCCTTTGGAGGCACTGATCTCCGCGTACCTCTGGAGTTTTCAAAGGATGTGAGGCCTCCGGTCGCGATGAGGTGGGGAACTAGGTCTTTTTCTGTGGTCTTCACAGGGGATTCGGACATCCTTTCGTCTTGGGAGATACAAGACGAGCCTGCATTCAAGTCACTGCAGGGATATCCGGCCTTATTTCGAGTCAGGGCATCGCGGTGTCCATTCCACTTGAGGCCGCAAACTCAGCACATAGCTAGAGCTGAGAGAAGCCTCCTCTTGAGGTTCTTGTGGTAAGGTGGTATTCCTCTGGAGTCAAAGCCAGGGACTAACCTCTCATCTCGATTTGATTGTTGGTCCACGGAGCTCTTTCCTGTTGCTACAGTGACCTCAGGATCCCGCTACCCTTGAAACAGTGTTCTTGGTGTTTCTCTGGAGTGCCATCAAGGAAATCAAGGCTCCTTTCATGTGTGATGTGCCACACGGAATTGCTCTGCACGCAGTGCAGGGGAATCGGGCCTCATCTAGCGGCGAGGGGGAAGACTCATGGTTTTTCTCGAGTTGCGGCGGGAACCTGGGGTATATTCTCGAGTTACGACGGGGATGACCCTTCCACCCACGTGTTTATTCAGCGACGTCAGGACTCATGCCTAGTTGCGAGGTACATCTCGGGATTATCCTCGAGGATTGGCAGGGCAATTGGATCGCCTCTCCAGCTGAGTGGGAGACCAAGGGTTCCTTTCCACGTGCCACAGGAATCCTGGGACTCCTATCAAGTTTCACGAGGAATCAGGCATCGTCTTCTTTGGAGGCACTGATCTCCGTGTACCTCTGGAGTTTTCAAAGGATGTGAGGCCTCCGGTCGCGATGAGGTGGGGAACTAGGTCTTTCTCTGTGGTCTCCACAGGGGATTCAGACATCCTTTCGTCTTGGGAGATGCAAGACGAGCCGGCATTCAAGTCACTGCAGGGATATCCGGCCTTATTTTGAGTCAGGGCATCGCGGTGTCCTTTCCACTTGAGGCCGCAAACTCAGGGTCCCTCTCACATACCTAGAGCTGAGAGAAGCCTCCTCTTGAGGTGCTTGTGGTAAGGTGGTATTCCTCTGGAGTCGAAGCCAGGAACTAACCTCTCATCTCGAGTTGATTTTTGGTCCACGGAGCTCTTTCGTGTTGCTAAAGTGACCTCAGGATGCCTCTAGCCTTGAAACAGTGTTCTTGGGGTTTCTCTGGAGTGCCATCAAGGAAATCAAGGCTCCTTTCATGTGTGATGTGCAACACGGAATTGCTCTGCACGCAGTGCAGGGGAATCTGGCCTCATCTCGCGGCGAGGGGGAAGTCTCATGGTTTTTCTCGAGTTGCGGCGTGAACCTGGGGTATATTCTCGAGTTACGACGGGGATGGCCCTTCCACCCACGTGTTTGTTCAGCGACGTCAGGACTCCTGCCTAGTTGCGAGGGACAACTCGGGATTCTCCTCGAAGCTTGGCAGGGCAATTGGGACGCCTCTCCAGCTGAGGCGGGAGACCAAGGGTCCCTTTCCACGTGCCACAGGAATCCTGGGACTCCTATCAAGTTTCACGAGGAGTCAGGCATCGTCTCCTTTGGAGGCACTGATCTCCACGTACCTCTGGAGTTTTCAAAGGATGTGAGGCCTCCGGTCGCGATGAGGTGGGGTACTAGGTCTTTCACTGTGGTCTCCACAGGGGATTCAGACATCCTTTCGCCTTGGGAGATGCAAGACGAGCCTGCATTCAAGTCACTGTAGGGATATCCGGCCTTATTTCGAGTCAAGGCATCGCGGTGTCCATTCCACTTGAGGCCGCAAACTCAGGGTCCCTCTCACATACTTAGAGCTGAGAGAAGCCTCCTCTTGAGGTGCTTGTGGTAAGGTGGTATACCTCTGGAGTCGAAGCCAGGGACTAACCTCTCAACTCGAGTTGATTCTTGGTCCACGGAGCTCTTTCGTTTTGCTACTGTGACCTCAGGATCCCTCTAGCCTTGAAACAGTGTTCTTGGGGTTTCTCTGGAGTGCCATCAAGGAAATCAAGGCTCCTTTCATGTGTGATGTGCAACACGGAATTGCTCTGCACGCAGTGCAGGGGAATCGGGCCTCATCTCGCGGCGAGGGGGAAGTCTCATGGTTTTTCTCGAGTTGCGGCGGGAACCTGGGGGATATTCTCCAGTTACGACGGGGATGGCCCTTCCACACACGTGTTTGTTCAGCGACGGCAGGACTCCTGCCTAGTTGCGAGGGGCAACCCGGGATTCTCCTCGAGGCTTGGCAGGGCAATTGGGACGCCTCTCCAGCTGAGGCGGGAGACCAAGGCTCCCTTTCCACGTGCCACAGGCATCCTGGGACTCCTATCAAGTTTCACGAGGAGTCAGGCATCGTCTCCTTTGAAGGCACTGATCTCCGCGTACCTCTGGAGTTTTCAAAGGATGTGAGGCCTCCGGTCGCGATGAGGTGGGGAACTAGGTCTTTCTCTGTGGTCTCCACAGGGGATTCAGACATCCTTTCATCTTGGGAGATGCAAGACGAGCCTGCATTCAAGTCACTGCAGGGATATCCGGCCTTATTTCGAGTCAGGGCATCGCGGTGTCCATTCCACTTGAGGCCGCAAACTCAGGGTCCCTCTCACATACCTAGAGCTGAGAGAAGCCTCCTCTTGAGGTGCTTGTGGTAAGGTGGTATTCCTCTGGAGTCGAAGCCAGGGACTAACCTCTCATCTCGAGTTGATTTTTGGTCCACGGAGCTCTTTCGTGTTGCTACAGTGACCTCAGGTTCCCTCTAGCCTTGAAACAGTGTTCTTGGGGTTTCTCTGGAGTGCCATCAAGGAAATCAAGGCTCCTTTCATGTGTGATGTGCAACACGGAACTACTCTGCATGCAGTGCAGTGGAATCGGGCCTCATCTCGCGGCCAGGGGGAGGTCTCATGGTTTTTCTCGAGTTGCACCGGGAACCTGGGGTATATTCTCGAGTTACGACGGGGATGGCCCTTCCACCCACGTGTTTGTTCAGCGACGTCAGGACTCCTGCCTAGTTGCGAGGGACAACTCGGGATTCTCCTCCCGGCTTGGCAGGGCAATTCGGACGCCTCTCCAGCTGAGGCGGGAGACCACGGGTCCCTTTCCACGTGCCACAGGAATCCTGTTACTCCTATCAAGTTTCACGAGGAGTCAGGCATCGTCTCCTTTGGAGGCACTGATCTCCGCGTACCTCTGGAGTTTTCAATGGATGTGAGGCCTCCGGTCGCGATGAGGTGGGAAACTAGGTCTTTCTCTGTGGTCTCCACAGGGGATTCAGACATCCTTTCATCTTGGGAGATGCAAGACGAGCCTGCATTCAAGTCACTGCAGGGATATCCGGCCTTATTTCGAGTCAGGGCATCGCGGTGTCCTTTCCACTTGAGGCCGCAAACTCAGGGTCCCTCTCACATACCTAGAGCTGAGAGAAGCCTCCTCTTGAGGTGCTTGTGGTTAGGTGGTATTCCTCTGGAGTCGAAGCCAGGGACTAACCTCTCATCTCGAGTTGATTTGTGGTCCACGGAGCTCTTTCGTGTTGCTACAGTGACCTCAGGATCCCTCTAGCCTTGAAACAGTGTTCTTGGGGTTTCTCTGGAGTGCCATCAAGGAAATCAAGGCTCCTTTCATGTGTGATGTGCAACACGGAATTGCTCTGCACGCAGTGCAGGGGAATCGGGCCTCATCTAGCGGCGAGGGGGAAGACTCATGGTTTTTCTCGAGTTGCGGCGGGAACCTGGGGTATATTCTCGAGTTACGACGGGGATGACCCTTCCACCCACGTGTTTATTCAGCGACGTCAGGACTCATGCCTAGTTGCGAGGTACATCTCGGGATTATCCTCGAGGATTGGCAGGGCAATTGGATCGCCTCTCCAGCTGAGTGGGAGACCAAGGGTTCCTTTCCACGTGCCACAGGAATCCTGGGACTCCTATCAAGTTTCACGAGGAATCAGGCATCGTCTTCTTTGGAGGCACTGATCTCCGCGTACCTCTGGAGTTTTCAAAGGATGTGAGGCCTCCGGTCGCGATGAGGTGGGGAACTAGGTCTTTCTCTGTGGTCTCCACAGGGGATTCAGACATCCTTTCGTCTTGGGAGATGCAAGATGAGCCGGCATTCAAGTCACTGCAGGGATATCCGGCCTTATTTTGAGTCAGGGCATCGCGGTGTCCTTTCCACTTGAGGCCGCAAACTCAGGGTCCCTCTCACATACCTAGAGCTGAGAGAAGCCTCCTCTTGAGGTGCTTGTGGTAAGGTGGTATTCCTCTGGAGTCGAAGCCAGGAACTAACCTCTCATCTCGAGTTGATTTTTGGTCCACGGAGCTCTTTCGTGTTGCTAAAGTGACCTCAGGATGCCTCTAGCCTTGAAACAGTGTTCTTGGGGTTTCTCTGGAGTGCCATCAAGGAAATCAAGGCTCCTTTCATGTGTGATGTGAAACACGGAATTGCTCTGCACGCAGTGCAGGGGAATCTGGCCTCATCTCGCGGCGAGGGGGAAGTCTCATGGTTTTTCTCGAGTTGCGGCGGGAACCTGGGGTATATTCTCGAGTTACCACGGGGATGGCCCTTCCACCCACGTGTTTCTTCAGCGACGTCAGGACTCCTGCCTAGTTGCGAGGGACAACTCGGGATTCTCCTCGAGGCTTGGCAGGGCAATTGGGACGCCTCTCCAGCTGAGGCGGGAGACCAAGGCTCCCTTTCCACGTGCCACAGGCATCCTGGGACTCCTATCAAGTTTCACGAGGAGTCAGGCATCGTCTCCTTTGAAGGCACTGATCTCCGCGTACCTCTGGAGTTTTCAAAGGATGTGAGGCCTCCGGTCGCGATGAGGTGGGGAACTAGGTCTTTCTCTGTGGTCTCCACAGGGGATTCAGACATCCTTTCATCTTGGGAGATGCAAGACGAGCCTGCATTCAAGTCACTGCAGGGATATCCGGCCTTATTTCGAGTCAGGGCATCGCGGTGTCCATTCCACTTGAGGCCGCAAACTCAGGGTCCCTCTCACATACCTAGAGCTGAGAGAAGCCTCCTCTTGAGGTGCTTGTGGTAAGGTGGTATTCCTCTGGAGTCGAAGCCAGGGACTAACCTCTCATCTCGAGATGATTTTTGGTCCACGGAGCTCTTTCGTGTTGCTACAGTGACCTCAGGTTCCCTCTAGCCTTGAAACAGTGTTCTTGGGGTTTCTCTGGAGTGCCATCAAGGAAATCAAGGCTCCTTTCATGTGTGATGTGCAACACGGAACTACTCTGCATGCAGTGCAGTGGAATCGGGCCTCATCTCGCGGCCAGGGGGAGGTCTCATGGTTTTTCTCGAGTTGCGGAGGGAACCTGGGGTATATTCTCGAGTTACGACGGGGATGTCCCTTCCACCCACGTGTTTGTTCAGCGACGTCAGGACTCCTGCCTAGTTGCGAGGGACAACTCGGGATTCTCCTTCCGGCTTGGCAGGGCAATTCGGACGCCTCTCCAGCTGAGGCGGGAGACCACGGGTCCCTTTCCACGTGCCACAGGAATCCTGTTACTCCTATCAAGTTTCACGAGGAGTCAGGCATCGTCTCCTTTGGAGGCACTGATCTCCGCATACCTCTGGAGTTTTCAATGGATGTGAGGCCTCCGGTCGCGATGAGGTGGGAAACTAGGTCTTTCTCTGTGGTCTCCACAGGGGATTCAGACATCCTTTCATCTTGGGAGATGCAAGACGAGCCTGCATTCAAGTCACTGCAGGGATATCCGGCCTTATTTCGAGTCAGGGCATCGCGGTGTCCTTTCCACTTGAGGCCGCAAACTCAGGGTCCCTCTCACATACCTAGAGCTGAGAGAAGCCTCCTCTTGAGGTGCTTGTGGTAAGGTGGTATTCCTCTGGAGTCGAAGCCAGGGACTAACCTCTCATCTCGAGTTGATTTTTGGTCCACGGAGCTCTTTCGTGTTGCTACAGTGACCTCAGGATCCCTCTAGCCTTGAAACAGTGTTCTTGGGGTTTCTCTGGAGTGCCATCAAGGAAATCAAGGCTCCTTTCATGTGTGATGTGCAACACGGAATTGCTCTGCACGCAGTGCAGGGGAATCGGGCCTCATCTCGCGGCGAGGGGGAAGTCTCATGGTTTTTCTCGAGTTGCGGCGGGAACCTGGGGTATATTCTCGAGTTACGACGGGGATGACCCTTCCAACCACGTGTTTATTCAGCGACGTCAGGACTCATGCCTAGTTGCGAGGGACAACTCGGAATTATCCTCGAGGATTGGCAGGGCAATTGGATCGCCTCTCCAGCTGAGTGGGAGACCAAGGGTTCCTTTCCACGTGCCACAGGAATCCTGGGACTCCTATCAAGTTGCACGAGGAATCAGGCATCGTCTTCTTTGGAGGCACTGATCTCTGCGTACCTCTGGAGTTTTCAAAGGATGTGAGGCCTCCGGTCGCGATGAGGTGGGGAACTAGGTCTTTCTCTGTGGTCTCGACAGGGGATTCAGACATCCTTTCGTCTTGGGAGATGCAAGACGAGCCGGCATTCAAGTCACTGCAGGGATATCCGGCCTTATTTTGAGTCAGGGCATCGCGGTGTCCTTTCCACTTGAGGCCGCAAACTCAGGGTCCCTCTCACATACCTAGAGCTGAGAGAAGCCTCCTCTTGAGGTGCTTGTGGTAAGGTGGTATTCCTCTGGAGTCGAAGCCAGGAACTAACCTCTCATCTCGAGTTGATTTTTGGTCCACGGAGCTCTTTCGTGTTGCTAAAGTGACCTCAGGATGCCTCTAGCCTTGAAACAGTGTTCTTGGAGTTTCTCTGGAGTGCCATCAAGGAAATCAAGGCTCCTTTCATGTGTGATGTGCAACACGGAATTGCTCTGCACGCAGTGCAGGGGAATCTGGCCTCATCTCGCGGCGAGGGGGAAGTCTCATGGTTTTTCTCGAGTTGCGGCGGGAACCTGGGGTATATTCTCGAGTTACGACGGGGATGGCCCTTCCACCCACGTGTTTGTTCAGCGACGGCAGGACTCTTGCCTAGTTGCGAGGGAAAACTCGGGATTCTCCTCCCAGCTTGGCAGGGCATTTGGGACGCCTCTCGAGCTGAGGCGGGAGACCAAGGGTCCGTTTCCACGTGCCACAGGAATCCTGGGACTCCTATCAAGTTTCACGAGGAGTCAGGCATCGTCTCCTTTGGAGGCACTGATCTCCGCGTACCTCTGGAGTTTTCAAAAGATGTGAGGCCTCCGGTCGCGATGAGGTGGGGAACTAGGTGTTTTTCTGTGGTCTCCACAGGGGATTCAGACATCCTTTCGTCTTGGGAGATGCAAGACGAGCCGGCATTCAAGTCACTGCAGGGATATGCGGCCTTATTTCACGTCAGTGCATCGCGGTGTCCATTCCACTTGTGGCCGCAAACTCAGGGTCCCTCTCACATACCTAGAGCTGAGAGAAGCCTCCTCTTGAGGTGCTTGTGGTAAGGTGGTATTCCTCTGTAGTCGAAGCCAGGGACTAACCTCTCATCTCGAGTTGATTTTTGGTCCACGGAGCTCTTTCGTGTTGCTAAAGTGACCTCAGGATGCCTCTAGCCTTGAAACAGTGTTCTTGGGGTTTCTCTGGAGTGCCATCAAGGAAATCAAGGCTCCTTTCATGTGTGATGTGCAACACGGAATTGCTCTGCACGCAGTGCAGGGGAATCGGGCCTCATTTCACGGCGAGGGGGAAGTCTCATGGTTTTTCTCGAGTTTCGGCGGGAACCTGGGGTATATTCTCGAGTTACGACGGGGATAGCCCTTCCACACAAGTGTTTGTTCAGCGACGGCAGGACTCCTGCCTAGTTGCGAGGAATATCTCGGGATTCTCCTCGAGACTTGGCAGGGCATTTGGGACGCCTCTCGAGCTGAGGCCGGAGACCAAGAGTCCCTTTCCACGTGCCACAGGAATCCTGGGACTCCTATCAAGTTTCACGAGGAGTCAGGCATTGTCTCCTTTGGAGGCACTGATCTCCGCGTACCTCTGGAGTTTTCAAAAGATGTGAGGCCTCCGGTCGCGATGAGGTGGGGAACTAGGTCTTTCTCTGTGGTCTCCACAGGGGATTCAGACATCCTTTCGTCTTGGGAGATGCAAGACGAGCCGGCATTCAAGTCACTGCAGGGATATCCGGCCTTATTTCGAGTCAGGGCATCGCGGTGTCCATTCCACTTGAGGCCACAAACTCAGGGTCCCTCTCACATACCTAGAGCTGAGAGAAGCCTCCTCTTGAGGTGCTTGTGGGAAGGTGGTATTCCTCTGGAGTCGAAGCCAGGGACTAACCTCTCATCTCGAGTTGATTTTTGGTCCACGGAGCTCTTTCGTGTTGCTACAGTGACCTCAGGATCCCTCTAGCCTTGAAACAGTGTTCTTGGGGTTTCTCTGGAGTGCCATCAAGGAAATCAAGGCTCCTTTCATGTGTGATGTGCAACACGGAATTGCTCTGCACGCAGTGCAGGGGAATCGGGCCTCATCTCGCGGCGAGGGGGAGGTCTCATGGTTTTTCTCGAGTTGCGGCGGGAACCTGGGGTATATTTTCGAGTTACGACGGGGATGGCCCTTCCACCTACGTGTTTGTTCAGCGACGTCAGGACTTCTGCCTAGTTGCGAGGGACAACTCGGGATTCTCCTCCCGGCTTGGCAGGGCAATTCGGACGCCTCTCCAGCTGAGGCGGGAGACCAAGGGTCCCTTTCCACGTGCCACAGGAATCCTGGGACTCCTATCAAGTTTCACGAGGAGTCAGGCATCGTCTCCTTTGAAGGCACTGATCTCCGCGTACCTCTGGAGTTTTCAAAGGATGTGAGGCCTCCGGTCGCGATGAGGTGGGGAACTAGGTCTTTCTCTGTGGTCTCCACAGGGGATTCAGACATCCTTTCATCTTGGGAGATGCAAGACGAGCCTGCATTCAAGTCACTGCAGGGATATCCGGCCTTATTTCGAGTCAGGGCATCGCGGTGTTCATTCCACTTGAGGCCGCAAACTCAGGGTCCCTCTCACATACCTAGAGCTGAGAGAAGCCTCCTCTTGAGGTGTTTGTGGTAAGGTGGTATTCCTCTGGAGTCGAAGCCAGGGAATAACCTATCATCTCGAGTTGATTTTTGGTCCTCGGAGATCTTTCGTGTTGCTACAGTGACCTCCGTTTCCCTCTCGCCTTGAAACAGTGTTCTTGGGGTTTCTCTGGAGTGCCACCAAGGAAATCAAGGCTCCTTTCATGTGTGATGTGCAACACGGAATTGCTCTGCACACAGTGCAGGGTATCGGACCTCATTTTGCGGCAAGGGGGAAGTCTAATGGTTTTTCTCGAGTTGCGATGGTAACCTGGGGTATATTCTCGAGTTAGGACGGGGATGGCCCGTCCACCCACGTGTTTGTTCAGCGACGTCAGACTCCTGCCTAGTTGCGAGGGACAACTCGGGATTCTCCTCGAGGCTTTGCAGGGCAATTGGGACACCTCTCCAGCTGAGGCGGGAGACCAAGCGTCCCTTTCCACGTGCCACAGGAATCCTGGGACTCCTATCAAGTTTCACGAGGAGTCAGGCATCGTCTCCTTTGAAGGCACTCATCTCCGCGTACCTCTGGAGTTTTTAAAGGATGTGAGGCCTCCGGTCGCGATGAGGTGGGGAACTAGGTGTTTCTCTGTGGTCTCCACAGGGAATTCAGACATCCTTTCGTCTTGGCAGATGCAAGACGAGCCTGCATTCAAGTCACTGCAGGTATATCCGGCCTTATTTCCAGTCAGGGCATCGCGGTGTCCATTCCACTTGTGGCTGCAAACTCAGGGTCCCTCTCACATACCTAGAGCTGAGAGAAGCCTCCCCTTGAGGTGCTTGTGGTAAGGTGGTATTTCTCTGGAGTCGAAGCCAGGGACTAACCTCTAATCTCCAGTTGATTTATGGTCCACGGAGCTCTTTCATGTTGCTACAGTGACCTCAGGATCCCTCTAGCCTTGAAACAGTGTTCTTGGGGTTTCTCTGGAGTGCCATCAAGGAAATCAAGGCTCCTTTCATGTTTGATGTGCAACACGGAATTGCTTTGAATGCCGTGCAGGGGAATCGGGCCTCATCTCCCGGCGAGGGTGAAGTCTCATGGTTTTTCTCGAGTTGCGGCGGGAACCTGTGCTATATTCTCGAGTTACGACTGGGATGGCCCTTCCACCCACGTGTTTGTTCAGCGACGTCAGGACTCCTGCCTAGTTGCGAGGGAGAACTCGGGATTCTCCTCGAGGTTTGACAGGGCAATTGGGACGCCTCTCCAGCTGAGGCGGGAGACCATGTGTCCCTTTCCACGTGCCGCAGGAATCCTGGGACTCCTATCAAGTTTCACGAGGAGTCAGGCATCGTCTCCTTTGGAGGCACTGATCTCAGTGTACCTCTGGAGTTTTCAAAGTATGTGAGGCCTCCGGGCGCAATGAGGTGGGGAACTAGGTCTTTCTCTGTGGTCTCCACAGGGGATTCAGACATCCTTTCGTCTTGGGAGATGCAAGACGAGCCTGCATTCAAGTCACTGCAGGGATATCAGGCCTTATTTCGAGTCAGGGCATCGCGGTGTCCATTCCACTTGAGGCCGCAAACTCAGGGTCCCTCTCACATACCTAGAGCTGAGAGAAGCCTCCTCTTGAGGTGCTTGTGGTAAGGTGGTTTCCTCTGGAGTCGAAGCCAGGGACTAACCTCTCATCTCGTGTTGAACTTTGGTCCACGGAGCTCTTTGGTGTTGCTACAGTGACCTCAGGATCCCTCTAGCCTTGAAACAGTGTTCTTGGGGTTTCTCTGGAGTGCCATCAAGGAAATCAAGGCTCCTTTCATGTGTGATGTGCAACACGGAATTGCTCTGCACGCAGTGCAGGGGAATCGGGCCTCATCTCGCGGCGAGGGGGAGGTCTCATGGTTTTTCTCGAGTTGCGGCGGGAACCTGGGGTATATTTTCGAGTTACGACGGGGATGGCCCTTCCACCTACGTGTTTGTTCAGCGACGTCAGGACTTCTGCCTAGTTGCGAGGGACAACTCGGGATTCTCCTCCCGGCTTGGCAGGGCAATTCGGACGCCTCTCCAGCTGAGGCGGGAGACCAAGGGTCCCTTTCCACGTGCCACAGGAATCCTGGGACTCCTATCAAGTTTCACGAGGAGTCAGGCATCGTCTCCTTTGAAGGCACTGATCTCCGCGTACCTCTGGAGTTTTCAAAGGATGTGAGGCCTCCGGTCGCGATGAGGTGGGGAACTAGGTCTTTCTCTGTGGTCTCCACAGGGGATTCAGACATCCTTTCATCTTGGGAGATGCAAGACGAGCCTGCATTCAAGTCACTGCAGGGATATCCGGCCTTATTTCGAGTCAGGGCATCGCGGTGTTCATTCCACTTGAGGCCGCAAACTCAGGGTCCCTCTCACATACCTAGAGCTGAGAGAAGCCTCCTCTTGAGGTGTTTGTGGTAAGGTGGTATTCCTCTGGAGTCGAAGCCAGGGAATAACCTATCATCTCGAGTTGATTTTTGGTCCTCGGAGATCTTTCGTGTTGCTACAGTGACCTCCGTTTCCCTCTCGCCTTGAAACAGTGTTCTTGGGGTTTCTCTGGAGTGCCACCAAGGAAATCAAGGCTCCTTTCATGTGTGATGTGCAACACGGAATTGCTCTGCACACAGTGCAGGGTATCGGACCTCATTTTGCGGCAAGGGGGAAGTCTAATGGTTTTTCTCGAGTTGCGATGGTAACCTGGGGTATATTCTCGAGTTAGGACGGGGATGGCCCGTCCACCCACGTGTTTGTTCAGCGACGTCAGACTCCTGCCTAGTTGCGAGGGACAACTCGGGATTCTCCTCGAGGCTTTGCAGGGCAATTGGGACACCTCTCCAGCTGAGGCGGGAGACCAAGCGTCCCTTTCCACGTGCCACAGGAATCCTGGGACTCCTATCAAGTTTCACGAGGAGTCAGGCATCGTCTCCTTTGGAGGCACTCATCTCCGCGTACCTCTGGAGTTTTCAAGGGATGTGAGGCCTCCGGTCGCGATGAGGTGGGGAACTAGGTCTTTCTCTGTGGTCTCCACAGGGAATTCAGACATCCTTTCGTCTTGGGAGATGCAAGACGAGCCTGCATTCAAGTCACTGCAGAGATATCCGGCCTGATTTCGAGACAGGGCATCGCGTTGTCCATTCCACTTGAGGCCGCAAACTCAGGGTCCCTCTCAAATACCTAGAGCTAAGAGAAGCCTCGTCTTGAGGTGCTTGTGGTGAGGTGGTATTCCTCTGGAGTCGAAGCCAGGGACTAACCTCTCATCTCGAGTTGATTTTTGGTCCACGGAGCTCTTTCGTGTTGCTACAGTGACCTCAGGATCCCTCTAGCCTTGAAACAGTGTTTTGGGGTTTCTCTGGAGTGCCATCAAGGAAATCAAGGCTTCTTTCATGTGTGATGTGCAACAGGGAATTGCTCGGCACGCAGTGCAGGGTATCGGGCCTCATTTTGCGTCGAGGGGGAAGTCTAATGGTTTTTCTCGAGTTGCGATTGGAACCTGGGGTATATTCTCGAGTTACGACGGGGATGGCCTTTGCACCCACGTGTTTGTTCATCGACGTCAGGACTCCTGCCTAGTTGCGAGGGACAACTCGGGATTCTCCTCGAGGCTTGGCAGGGCAATTGGGACGCCTCTCCAGCTGAGGCGGGAGACCAAGGGTCCCTTTCCACGTGCCACAGGAATCCTGGGACTCCTATCAAGTTTCACGAGGAGTCAGGCATCGTCTCCTTTGGAGGCACTGATCTCCGCGTACCTCTGGAGTTTTCAATGGATGTGAGGCCTCCGGTCGCGATGAGGTGGGGAACTAGGTCTATCTCTGCGGTCTCCACAGGGGATTCAGACATACGTTCATCTTGGGAGATGCAAGACGAGCCTGCATTCAAGTCACTGCAGGGATATCCGGCCTTATTTTGTGTCAGGGCATTGCAGTGTCCATTGCACTTGAGGCCGCAAACTCAGGGTCCCTCTCACATACCTAGAGCTGAGAGAAGCCTCCTCTTGAGGTGCTTGTGGTAAGGTGGTAATCCCCTGGAGTCGAAGCCAGGGACTAACCTCTCATCTCGAGTTGATTTTTGGGCCACGGAGCTCTTTCGTGTTGCTACAGTGACCTCAGGATCCCTCTAGCCTTGAAACAGTGTTCTTGGGGTTTCTCTGGAGTGCCATCAAGGAAATCAAGGCTCCTTTCATGTGTGATGTGCAACACGGAATTGCTCTGCACGCAGTGCAGGGGAATCGGGACTCATCTCACGGCGAGGGGGAAGTCTCATGGTTTTTCTCGAGTTGCGGCGGGAACCTGGGGTATATTCTCGAGTTACGACGGGGATGGCCCTTCCACCCACGTGTTTGTTCAGCGACGTCAGGACTCCTGCCTAGTTGCGAGGGACAAATCGGGATTCTCCTCGAGGCTTGGCAGGGCAATTGGGACGCCCCTCCAGCTGAGGCGGGAGACCAAGGGTCCCTTTCCATGTGCCACAGGAATCCTGGGACTCCTATCAAGTTTCACGAGGAGTCAGGCATCGTCTTCTTTGGAGGCATTGATCTCCGCGTACCTCTGGAGTTTTCAAAGGATGTGAGGCCTCCGGTCGCGATGAGGTGGGGAACTAGGTCTTTCTCTGTGGTCTCCACAGGGGATTCAGACATCCTTTCGTCTTGGGAGATGCAAGACGAGCCTGCATTCAAGTCACTGCAGGGATATCCGGCCTTATTTCGAGTCAGGGCATCGCAGTGTCCATTCCACTTGAGGCCGCAAACTCAGGGTCCCTCTCACATACCTAGAGCTGAGAGAAGCCTCCTCTTGAGGTGCTTGTGGTAAGGTGGTATTCCTCTGGAGTCGAAGCCAGGGACTAACCTCTCATCTCGAGTTGATTTTTGGCCCAAGGAGCTCTTTCGTGTTGCTACAGTGACCTCGGGATCTCTCTAGCCTTGAAACAGTGTTCTTGGGGTTTCTCTGGAGTGCCATCAAGGAAATCAAGGCTCCTTTCTTGTTTGATGTGCAACACGGAATTGCTCTGCATGCAGTGCAGGGGAATCGGGTCTCATCTCGCGTCGAGGGGGAAGTCTCATGGTTTTTCTCGAGTTGCGGCGGGAACCTGGGGTATATTCTCGAGTTACGACGGTAATGGCCCTTCCACACACATGTTTCTTCAGCGACGTCAGACTCCTGCCTAGTTGCGAGGGAAAACTCGAGATTCTCCTCGAGGCTTGGCAGGGCAATTGGGACGCCTCTCCAGCTGAGGCGGGAGACCAAGGGTCCCTTTCACGTGCCACAGGAATCCTGGGACTCCTATCAAGTTTCACGAGGAGTCAGGCATCGTCTCCTTTGGAGGCACTGATCTCCGCGTAACTCTGGAGTTTTCAAAGGATGTGAGGCCTCCGGTCGCGATGAGGTGGGGAACTAGGTCTTTCTCTGTGGTCTCCACAGAGGATTCAGACATCCTTTCGTCTTGGGAGATGCAAGACGAGCCTGCATTCAAGTCACTGCAGGGATTTCCGGCCTGATTTCGAGTCAGGGCATCGCGGTTTCCATTCCACTTGAGGCAGCAAACTCAAGGTCCCTCTCACATACCTGGAGCTAAGAGAAGCCTCCTCTTGAGGTGCTTGTGGTAAGGTGGTATTCCTCTGGAGTCGAAGCCAGGGACTAACCTCTCATCTCGAGTTGATTTTTGGTCCTCGGAGATCTTTCGTGTTGCTACAGTGACCTCAGGATCCCTCTAGCCTTGAAAGAGTGTTCTTGGGGTTTCTCTGGAGTGCCATCAAGGAAATCAAGGCTCCTTTCATGTGTGATGTGCAACACGGAATTGCTCGGCACGCAGTGCAGGGTATCGGGCCTCATTTTGCGGCGAGGGGGAAGTCTAATGGTTTTTCTCGAGTTGCGGCGGGAACCTGGGGTATATTCTCGAGTTACGACGGGGATGGCCCTTCCACCCACGTGTTTGTTCAGTGACGTCAGGACTCCTTCCTAGTTGCGAGGGACAAGTCGGGATTCTCCTCGAGGCTTGGCAGGGCAATTGGGACGCCTCTCCAGCTGAGGCGGGAGACCAAGGGTCCCTTTCCACGTGCCAGAGCAATCCTGGGACTCCTATCAAGTTTCACGAGGAGTCAGGCATAGTCCCTTTTGGAGGCACTGATCTCCGCGTACCTCTGGAGTTTTCAAAGGATGTGAGGCCTCCGGTCGCGATGAGGTGGGGAACTAGGTCTTTCTCTGTGGTCTCCACAGGGGATTCAGACATCCTTTCGTCTTGGGAGATGAAAGACGAGCCTGCATTCAAGTCACTGCAGGAATATCCGGCCTTATTTTGCGTCAGGGCATCGCGGTGTCCATTCCACTTGAGGCCGCAAACTCAGGGTCCCTCTCACATACCTAGAGCTGAGAGAAGCCTCCTCTTGAGGTTCTTGTGGTAAGGTGGTATTCCTCTGGAGTCGAAGCCAGGGACTAACCTCTCATCTCGAGTTGATTTTTGGTCCACGGAGCTCTTTCGTATGGCTACAGTGACCTCAGGATCCCTCTAGCCTTGAAACAGTGTTCTTGGGGTTTCTCTGGAGTGCCATCAAGGAAATTAAGGCTCCTTTCATGTGTGATGTGCAACACGGAATTGCTCTGCACGCATTGCAGGGGAATCGGGCCTCATCTCGCGGCGAGGGGGAAGTCTCATGGTTTTTCTCGAGTTGCGGCGGGAACCTGGGGTATATTCTCGAGTTACGACGGGGATGGCCCTTCCACCCACGTGTTTGTTCAGCGACGTCAGGACTCCTGCCTAGTTGCGAGGGACAACTCGGGATTCTCCTCGAGGCTTGGCAGGGCAATTGGGACGCCTCTCCAGCTGATGCGGGAGACCAAGGGTCCCTTTCCAAGTGCCACAGGAATCCTGGGACTCCTATCAAGTTTCACGAGGAGTCAGGCATCGTCTCCTTTGGAGGCACTGATCTCCGCGTACCTCTGGAGTTTTCAAAGGATGTGAGGCCTCCGGTCGCGATGAGGTGGGAAACTAGGTCTTTCTCTGTAGTCTCCACAGGGGATTCAGACATCCTTTCGTCTTGGGAGATGCAAGACGAGCCTGCATTCAAGTCACTGCAGGGATATCCGGCCTTATTTCGAGTCAGGGCATCGCGGTCTCCATTCCACTTGAGGCCGCAAACTCAGGGTCCCTCTCACATAGCTAGAGCTGAGAGAAGCCTCCTCTTGAGGTGCTTGTGGTAAGGTGGTATTCCTCTGGAGTTGAAGCCAGGGACTAACCTCTCATCTCGTGTTGATTTTTGGTCCACGGAGCTCTTTCTTGTTGCTGCAGTGACCTCAGGATCCCTCTAGCCTTGAAACAGTGTTCTTGGGGTTTCTCTGGAGTGCCATCAAGGAAATCAAGGCTCCTTTCATGTGTGATGTGCAACACGGAATTGCTCTGCAGGCAGTGCAGGGAAATCGGGCCGCATCTCGCTGCGAGGGGGAAGTCTCATGGTTTTTCTCGAGTTGCGGGGGGAACCTGGGGAATATTCTCGAGTTACGACGGGGATAGCCCTTCCACACACGTGTTTGTTCAGCCACGTCAGGACTCCTGCCTAGTTGCGAGGGACAACTCGGGATTCTCCTCGAGGCTTGGCAGGGCAATTGGGACGCCCCTCCAGCTGAGGCGGGAGACCAAGGGTCCCTTTCCACGTGCCACAGGAATACTGGGAATCCTATCAAGTTTCACGAGGAGTCAGGCATCGTCTCCTTTGGAGGCACTGATCTCCGCGTACCTCTGGAGTTTTCAAAGGATGTGAGGCCTTCGATCATGATGAGGTGGGGAACTAGGTCTTTCTCTGTGGTCTCCTCAGGGGATTCAGACATCCTTTCGTCTTGGGAGATGCAAGACGAGCCTGCATTCAAGTCACTGCAGGGATATCCGGCCTTATTTCGCGTCAGGGCATCTAGGTTTCCATTCCACTTGAGGCCGCAAACTCAGGGTCCCTCTCACATACCTAGAGCTGAGAGAAGCCTCCTCTTGAGGTGCTTGTGGTAAGGTGGTATTCCTCTGGAGTCGAAGCCAGGGACTAACCTCTCATCTCGAGTTGATTTTTCGTCCACGGAGCTCTTTCGTGTTTCTACAGTGACCTCAGGATCCCTGTAGCCTTGAAACAGTGTTCTTGGGGTTTCTCTGCAGTGCCATCAAGGAAATCAAGGCTCCTTTCATGTGTGATGTGCAACACGGAATTGCTCTGCACGCAGTGCAGGGGAATCGGGCCTCATCTCGCGGCGAGGGGAAGTCTCATGGTTTTTCTCGAGTTGCGGCGGGAACCTGGGCTATATTCTCGAGTTACGACTGGGATGGCCTTTCCACCCACATGTTTGTTCAGCGACGTCAGGACTCCTGCCTAGTTGCGAGGGACAACTCGGGATTCTCCTCGAGGCTTGGCAGGGCAATTGGGACGCCTCTCCAGCTGAGGCGGGAGACCAAGGGTCCCTTTCCATATGCCACAGGAATCCTGGGACTCCTATCAAGTTTCACGAGGAGTCAGGCATCGTCTCCTTTGGAGGCACTGATCTCCGCGAACCTCTGGAGTTTTCAAAGGATGTGAGGCCTCCGGTCGCCATGAGGTAGGGAATTAGGTATTTCTCTGTGGTCTCCACAGGGGATTCAGACATCCTTTCATCTTGGGAGATGCAAGACGAGCCTGCATTCAAGTCACTGCAGGGATATCCGGCCTTATTTCGCGTCAGGGCATCTAGGTGTCCATTCCACTTGAGACCGCAAACTCAGGGTCCCTCTCACATACCTAGAGCTGAGAGAAGCCTCCTCTTGAGGTGCTTATGGTAAGGTGGTATTCCTCTGGAGTCGAAGCCAGGGAATAACCTCTCATCTCGAGTTGATTCTTGGTCCACGGAGCTCTTTTGTGTTGCTTCAGTGACCTCAGCATCCTCTAGCCTTGAAACAGTGTTCTTGGGGTTTCTCTGGAGTGCCATCAAGGAAATCAAGGCTCCTTTCATGTGTGATGTGCAACACGGAATTGCTCTGCACGCAGTGCAGGGGAATCACGCTTCATCTCGCGGCGAGGGGGAAGTCTCATGGTTTTTCTCGAGTTGCGGCGGGAACCTGGGGTATATTCTCGAGTTACGACGGGGATGGCCCTTTGACCCACGTGTTTGTTCAGCGATGTCAGGACTCCTTCCTAGTTGCGAGGGACAAGTCGGGATTCTCCTCGAGGCTTGGCAGGGCAATTGGGACGCCTCTCCAGCTGAGGCGGGAGACCAAGGGTCCCTTTCCACGTGCCAGAGCAATCCTGGGACTCCTATCAAGTTTCACGAGGAGTCAGGCATAGTCCCTTTTGGAGGCACTGATCTCCGCGTACCTCTGGAGTTTTCAAAGGATGTGAGGCCTCCGGTCGCGATGAGGTGGGGAACTAGGTCTTTCTCTGTGGTCTCCACAGGTGATTCAGACATCCTTTCGTCTTGGGAGATGAAAGACGAGCCTGCATTCAAGTCACTGCAGGAATATCCGGGCTTATTTTGCGTCAGGGCATCGCGGTGTCCATTCCACTGGAGGCCGCAAACTCAGGGTCCCTCTCACATACCTAGAGCTGAGAGAAGCCTCCTCTTGAGCTGCTTGTGGTAAGGTGGTATTCCTCTGGAGTCGAAGCCAGGGACTAACCTCTCATCTCGAGTTGATTTTTGGTCCACGGAGCTCTTTCGTGTTGCTACAGTGACCTCAGGATCCCTCTAGCCTTGAAACAGTGTTCTTGGGGTTTCTCTGGAGTGCCATCAAGGAAATTAAGGCTCCTTTCATGTGTGATGTGCAACACGGAATTGCTCTGCACGCAGTGCAGGGGAATCAGGCCTCATCTCGCGACGAGTTGGAAGTCTCATGGTTTTTCTCGAGTTGCGGCGGGAACCTGGGGTATATTCTCGAGTTACGACGGGGATGGCCCTTCCACACACGTGTTTGTTCAGCGACGTCAGGACTCCTGCCTAGTTTCGAGGGACAACTCGGGATTCTCCTCGAGGCTTGGCAGGGCAATTGGGACGCCTCTCCAGCTGAGGCGGGAGACCAAGGGTCCCTTTCCACGTGCCACAGGAATCCTGGGACTCCTATCAAGTTTCACGAGGAGTCAGGCATCGTCTCCTTTGGAGGCACTGATCTCCGCGTACCTCTGGAGTTTTCAAAGGATGTGAGGCCTCCGGTCGCGATGAGGTGGGGAACTACGTATTTCTCTGTGGTCTCCACAGGGGATTCAGACATCCGTTCATCTTGGGAGATGCAAAACGAGCCTGCATTCAAGTCACTGCAGGGATATCCGGCCTTATTTCGAGTCAGGGCATCGCGGTGTCCTTTCCACTTGAGGCCGCAAACTCAGGGTCCCTCTCACAAACCTAGAGCTGAGAGAAGCCTCCTCTTGAGGTGCTTGTGGTAAGGTGGTATACCTCTGGAGTCGAAGCCAGGGACTAACCTCTCAACTCGAGTTGATTCTTGGTCCACGGAGCTCTTTCGTGTTGCTACAGTGACCTCAGGTTCCCTCTAGCCTTGAAACAGTGTTCTTGGGGTTTCTCTGGAGTGCCATCAAGGAAATCAAGGCTCCTTTCATGTGTGATGTGCAACACGGAACTACTCTGCATGCAGTGCAGTGGAATCGGGCCTCATCTCGCGGCCAGGGGGAGGTCTCATGGTTTTTCTCGAGTTGCACCGGGAACCTGGGGTATATTCTCGAGTTACGACGGGGATGGCCCTTCCACCCACGTGTTTGTTCAGCGACGTCAGGACTCCTGCCTAGTTGCGAGGGACAACTCGGGATTCTCCTCCCGGCTTGGCAGGGCAATTCGGACGCCTCTCCAGCTGAGGCGGGAGACCACGGGTCCCTTTCCACGTGCCACAGGAATCCTGTTACTCCTATCAAGTTTCACGAGGAGTCAGGCATCGTCTCCTTTGGAGGCACTGATCTCCGCATACCTCTGGAGTTTTCAATGGATGTGAGGCCTCCGGTCGCGATGAGGTGGGAAACTAGGTCTTTCTCTGTGGTCTCCACAGGGGATTCAGACATCCTTTCATCTTGGGAGATGCAAGACGAGCCTGCATTCAAGTCACTGCAGGGATATCCGGCCTTATTTCGAGTCAGGGCATCGCGGTGTCCTTTCCACTTGAGGCCGCAAACTCAGGGTCCCTCTCACATACCTAGAGCTGAGAGAAGCCTCCTCTTGAGGTGCTTGTGGTAAGGTGGTATTCCTCTGGAGTCGAAGCCAGGGACTAACCTCTCATCTCGAGTTGATTTTTGGTCCACGGAGCTCTTTCGTGTTGCTACAGTGACCTCAGGATCCCTCTAGCCTTGAAACAGTGTTCTTGGGGTTTCTCTGGAGTGCCATCAAGGAAATCAAGGCTCCTTTCATGTGTGATGTGCAACACGGAATTGCTCTGCACGCAGTGCAGGGGAATCGGGCCTCATCTCGTGGCGAGGGGGAAGACTCATGGTTTTTCTCGAGTTGCGGCGGGAACCTGGGGTATATTCTCGAGTTACGACGGGGATGACCCTTCCACCCACGTGTTTATTCAGCGACGTCAGGACTCATGCCTAGTTGCGAGGTACATCTCGGGATTATCCTCGAGGATTGGCAGGGCAATTGGATCGCCTCTCCAGCTGAGTGGGAGACCAAGGGTTCCTTTCCACGTGCCACAGGAATCCTGGGACTCCTATCAAGTTTCACGAGGAATCAGGCATCGTCTTCTTTGGAGGCACTGATCTCCGCGTACCTCTGGAGTTTTCAAAGGATGTGAGGCCTCCGGTCGCGATGAGGTGGGGAACTAGGTCTTTCTCTGTGGTCTCCACAGGGGATTCAGACATCCTTTCGTCTTGGGAGATGCAAGATGAGCCGGCATTCAAGTCACTGCAGGGATATCCGGCCTTATTTTGAGTCAGGGCATCGCGGTGTCCTTTCCACTTGAGGCCGCAAACTCAGGGTCCCTCTCACATACCTAGAGCTGAGAGAAGCCTCCTCTTGAGGTGCTTGTGGTAAGGTGGTATTCCTCTGGAGTCGAAGCCAGGAACTAACCTCTCATCTCGAGTTGATTTTTGGTCCACGGAGCTCTTTCGTGTTGCTAAAGTGACCTCAGGATGCCTCTAGCCTTGAAACAGTGTTCTTGGGGTTTCTCTGGAGTGCCATCAAGGAAATCAAGGCTCCTTTCATGTGTGATGTGCAACACGGAATTGCTCTGCACGCAGTGCAGGGGAATCTGGCCTCATCTCGCGGCGAGGGGGAAGTCTCATGGTTTTTCTCGAGTTGCGGCGGGAACCTGGGGTATATTCTCGAGTTACGACGGGGATGGCCCTTCCACACACGTGTTTGTTCAGCGACGTCAGGACTCCTGCCTAGTTGCGAGGGACAACTCGGGATTCTCCTCGAGGCTTGGCAGGGCAATTGGGACGCCTCTCCAGCTGAGGCGGGAGACGAAGGGTCCCTTTCCACGTGCCACAGGAATCCTGGAACTCCTATCAAGTTTCACGAGGAGTCAGGCATCGTCTCCTTTGGAGGCACTGATCTCCACGTACCTCTGGAGTTTTCAAAGGATGTGAGGCCTCCGGTCGCGATGAGGTGGGGTACTAGTTCTTTCACTGTGGTCCCACAGGGGATTCAGACATCCTTTCGCCTTGGGAGATGCAAGACGAGCCTGCATTCAAGTCACTGCATGGATATCCGGCCTTATTTCGAGTCAAGGCATCGCGGTGTCCATTCCACTTGAGGCCGCAAACTCAGGGTCCCTCTCACATACTTAGAGCTGAGAGAAGCCTCCTCTTGAGGTGCTTGTGGTAAGGTGGTATACCTCTGGAGTCGAAGCCAGGGACTAACCTCTCAACTCGAGTTGATTCTTGGTCCACGGAGCTCTTTCGTTTTGCTACTGTGACCTCAGGATCCCTCTAGCCTTGAAACAGTGTTCTTGGGGTTTCTCTGGAGTGCCATCAAGGAAATCAAGGCTCCTTTCATGTGTGATGTGCAACACGGAATTGCTCTGCACGCAGTGCAGGGGAATCGGGCCTCATCTCGCGGCGAGGGGGAAGTCTCATGATTTTTCTCGAGTTGCGGCGGGAACCTGGGGGATATTCTCCAGTTACGACGGGGATGGCCCTTCCACACACGTGTTTGTTCAGCGACGGCAGGACTCCTGCCTAGTTGCGAGGGACAACTCGGGATTCTCCTCGAGGCTTGGCAGGGCAATTGGGACGCCTCTCCAGCTGAGGCGGGAGACCAAGGGTCCCTTTCCATATGCCACAGGAATCCTGGGACTCCTATCAAGTTTCACGAGGAGTCAGGCATCGTCTCCTTTGGAGGCACTGATCTCCGCGAACCTCTGGAGTTTTCAAAGGATGTGAGGCCTCCGGTCGCCATGAGGTAGGGAATTAGGTATTTCTCTGTGGTCTCCACAGGGGATTCAGACATCCTTTCATCTTGGGAGATGCAAGACGAGCCTGCATTCAAGTCACTGCAGGGATATCCGGCCTTATTTCGCGTCAGGGCATCTAGGTGTCCATTCCACTTGAGACCGCAAACTCAGGGTCCCTCTCACATACCTAGAGCTGAGAGAAGCCTCCTCTTGAGGTGCTTATGGTAAGGTGGTATTCCTCTGGAGTCGAAGCCAGGGAATAACCTCTCATCTCGAGTTGATTCTTGGTCCACGGAGCTCTTTTGTGTTGCTTCAGTGACCTCAGGATCCTCTAGCCTTGAAACAGTGTTCTTGGGGTTTCTCTGGAGTGCCATCAAGGAAATCAAGGCTCCTTTCATGTGTGATGTGCAACACGGAATTGCACTGCACGCAGTGCAGGGGAATCACGCTTCATCTCGCGGCGAGGGGGAAGTCTCATGGTTTTTCTCGAGTTGCGGCGGGAACCTGGGGTATATTCTCGAGTTACGACGGGGATGGCCCTTTGACCCACGTGTTTGTTCAGCGATGTCAGGACTCCTTCCTAGTTGCGAGGGACAAGTCGGGATTCTCCTCGAGGCTTGGCAGGGCAATTGGGACGCCTCTCCAGCTGAGGCGGGAGACCAAGGGTCCCTTTCCACGTGCCAGAGCAATCCTGGGACTCCTATCAAGTTTCACGAGGAGTCAGGCATAGTCCCTTTTGGAGGCATTGATCTCCGCGTACCTCTGGAGTTTTCAAAGGATGTGAGGCCTCCGGTCGCGATGAGGTGGGGAACTAGGTCTTTCTCTGTGGTCTCCACAGGTGATTCAGACATCCTTTCGTCTTGGGAGATGAAAGACGAGCCTGCATTCAAGTCACTGCAGGAATATCCGGGCTTATTTTGCGTCAGGGCATCGCGGTGTCCATTCCACTGGAGGCCGCAAACTCAGGGTCCCTCTCACATACCTAGAGCTGAGAGAAGCCTCCTCTTGAGCTGCTTGTGGTAAGGTGGTATTCCTCTGGAGTCGAAGCCAGGGACTAACCTCTCATCTCGAGTTGATTTTTGGTCCACGGAGCTCTTTCGTGTTGCTACAGTGACCTCAGGATCCCTCTAGCCTTGAAACAGTGTTCTTGGGGTTTCTCTGGAGTGCCATCAAGGAAATTAAGGCTCCTTTCATGTGTGATGTGCAACACGGAATTGCTCTGCACGCAGTGCAGGGGAATCGGGCCTCATCTCGCGGCGAGGGCTAAGTCTCATGGTTTTTCTCGAGTTGCGGCGGGAAGCTGGGGTATATTCTCGAGTTACGACGGGGATGGCCCTTCCACCCACGTGTTTGTTCAGCGACGTCAGGACTCCTGCCTAGTTGCGAGGGACAACTCGGGATTCTCCTCGAGGCTTGGCAGGGCAATTGGGACGCCTCTCCAGCTGAGGCGGGAGACCAAGGGTCCCTTTCCAAGTGCCACAGGAATCCTGGGACTCCTATCAAGTTTCACGAGGAGTCAGGCATCGTCTCCTTTGGAGGCACTGATCTCCGCGTACCTCTGGAGTTTTCAAAGGATGTGAGGCCTCCGGTCGCGATGAGGTGGGGAACTAGGTCTTTCTCTGTGGTCTCCACAGGGGATTCAGACATCCTTTCGTCTTGGGAGATGAAAGACGAGCCTGCATTCAAGTCACTGCAGGGATATCCGGCCTTATTTTGCGTCAGGGCATCTAGGTGTCCATTCCACTTGAGGCTACAAATTCAGGGTCCCGCTCACATACCTAGAGCTGAGAGAAGCCTCCTCTTGAGGTGTTTGTGGTAAGGTGGTATTCCTCTGGAGTCGAAGCCAGGGACTAACCTCTCATCTCGAGTTGATTCTTCGTCCACGGAGCTCTTTCGTGTTGCTACTGTGACCTCAGCATCCCTTTAGCCTTGAAACAGTGTTCTTGGGGTTTCTCTGGAGTGCCATCAAGGAAATCAAGGCTCCTTTCATGTGTGATGTGCAACACGGAATTGCTCTGCACGCAGTGCAGGGGAATCAGGCCTCATCTCGCGACGAGTTGGAAGTCTCATGGTTTTTCTCGAGTTGCGGCGGGAACCTGGGGTATATTCTCGAGTTACGACGGGGATGGCCCTTCCACACACGTGTTTGTTCAGCGACGTCAGGACTCCTGCCTAGTTTCGAGGGACAACTCGGGATTCTCCTCGAGGCTTGGCAGGGCAATTGGGACGCCTCTCCAGCTGAGGCGGGAGACCAAGGGTCCCTTTCCACGTGCCACAGGAATCCTGGGACTCCTATCAAGTTTCACGAGGAGTCAGGCATCGTCTCCTTTGGAGGCACTGATCTCCGCGTACCTCTGGAGTTTTC
Organism: Cervus elaphus; assembly: GCF_910594005.1. Lineage (NCBI taxonomy): Eukaryota > Metazoa > Chordata > Mammalia > Artiodactyla > Cervidae > Cervus > Cervus elaphus. The sequence goes on along the minus strand of NW_025316721.1, from coordinate 372,936 downwards.
AAAGGATGTGAGGCCTCCGGTCGCGATGAGGTGGGGAACTACGTATTTCTCTGTGGTCTCCACAGGGGATTCAGACATCCGTTCATCTTGGGAGATGCAAGACGAGCCTGCATTCAAGTCACTGCAGGGATATCCGGCCTTATTTCGAGTCAGGGCATCGCGGTGTCCTTTCCACTTGAGGCCGCAAACTCAGGGTCCCTCTCACAAACCTAGAGCTGAGAGAAGCCTCCTCTTGAGGTGCTTGTGGTAAGGTGGTATACCTCTGGAGTCGAAGCCAGGGACTAACCTCTCAACTCGAGTTGATTCTTGCTCCACGGAGCTCTTTCGTTTTGCTACTGTGACCTCAGGATCCCTCTAGCTTTGAAACAGTGTTCTTGGGGTTTCTCTGGAGTGCCATCAAGGAAATCAAGGCTCCTTTCATGTGTGATGTGCAACACGGAATTGCTCTGCACGCAGTGCAGGGGAATCGGGCCTCATCTCGCGGCGAGGGGGAAGTCTCATGGTTTTTCTCGAGTTGCGGCGGGAACCTGGGGGATATTCTCCAGTTACGACGGGGATGGCCCTTCCACACACGTGTTTGTTCAGCGACGGCAGGACTCCTGCCTAGTTGCGAGGGACAACTCGGGATTCTCCTCGAGGCTTGGCAGGGCAATTGGGACGCCTCTCCAGCTGAGGCGGGAGACCAAGGCTCCCTTTCCACGTGCCACAGGCATCCTGGGACTCCTATCAAGTTTCACGAGGAGTCAGGCATCGTCTCCTTTGGAGGCACTGATCTCCGCGTACCTCTGGAGTTTTCAAAGGATGTGAGGCCTCCGGTCGCGATGAGGTGGGGAACTAGGTCTTTCTCTGTGGTCTCCACAGGGGATTCAGACATCCTTTCATCTTGGGAGATGCAAGACGAGCCTGCATTCAAGTCACTGCAGGGATATCCGGCCTTATTTCGAGTCAGGGCATCGCGGTGTCCATTCCACTTGAGGCCGCAAACTCAGGGTCCCTCTCACATACCTAGAGCTGAGAGAAGCCTCCTCTTGAGGTGCTTGTGGTAAGGTGGTATTCCTCTGGAGTCGAAGCCAGGGACTAACCTCTCATCTCGAGTTGATTTTTGGTCCACGGAGCTCTTTCGTGTTGCTACAGTGACCTCACGTTCCCTCTAGCCTTGAAACAGTGTTCTTGGGGTTTCTCTGGAGTGCCATCAAGGAAATCAAGGCTCCTTTCATGTGTGATGTGCAACACGGAACTACTCTGCATGCAGTGCAGTGGAATCGGGCCTCATCTCGCGGCCAGGGGGAGGTCTCATGGTTTTTCTCGAGTTGCACCGGGAACCTGGGGTATATTCTCGAGTTACGACGGGGATGGCCCTTCCACCCACGTGTTTGTTCAGCGACGTCAGGACTCCTGCCTAGTTGCGAGGGACAACTCGGGATTCTCCTCCCGGCTTGGCAGGGCAATTCGGACGCCTCTCCAGCTGAGGCGGGAGACCACGGGTCCCTTTCCACGTGCCACAGGAATCCTGTTACTCCTATCAAGTTTCACGAGGAGTCAGGCATCGTCTCCTTTGGAGGCACTGATCTCCGCATACCTCTGGAGTTTTCAATGGATGTGAGGCCTCCGGTCGCGATGAGGTGGGAAACTAGGTCTTTCTCTGTGGTCTCCACAGGGGATTCAGACATCCTTTCATCTTGGGAGATGCAAGACGAGCCTGCATTCAAGTCACTGCAGGGATATCCGGCCTTATTTCGAGTCAGGGCATCGCGGTGTCCTTTCCACTTGAGGCCGCAAACTCAGGGTCCCTCTCACATACCTAGAGCTGAGAGAAGCCTCCTCTTGAGGTGCTTGTGGTAAGGTGGTATTCCTCTGGAGTCGAAGCCAGGGACTAACCTCTCATCTCGAGTTGATTTTTGGTCCACGGAGCTCTTTCGTGTTGCTACAGTGACCTCAGGATCCCTCTAGCCTTGAAACAGTGTTCTTGGGGTTTCTCTGGAGTGCCATCAAGGAAATCAAGGCTCCTTTCATGTGTGATGTGCAACACGGAATTGCTCTGCACGCAGTGCAGGGGAATCGGGCCTCATCTAGCGGCGAGGGGGAAGACTCATGGTTTTTCTCGAGTTGCGGCGGGAACCTGGGGTATATTCTCGAGTTACGACGGGGATGACCCTTCCACCCACGTGTTTATTCAGCGACGTCAGGACTCATGCCTAGTTGCGAGGTACATCTCGGGATTATCCTCGAGGATTGGCAGGGCAATTGGATCGCCTCTCCAGCTGAGTGGGAGACCAAGGGTTCCTTTCCACGTGCCACAGGAATCCTGGGACTCCTATCAAGTTTCACGAGGAATCAGGCATCGTCTTCTTTGGAGGCACTGATCTCCGCGTACCTCTGGAGTTTTCAAAGGATGTGAGGCCTCCGGTCGCGATGAGGTGGGGAACTAGGTCTTTCTCTGTGGTCTCCACAGGGGATTCAGACATCCTTTCGTCTTGGGAGATGCAAGATGAGCCGGCATTCAAGTCACTGCAGGGATATCCGGCCTTATTTTGAGTCAGGGCATCGCGGTGTCCTTTCCACTTGAGGCCGCAAACTCAGGGTCCCTCTCACATACCTAGAGCTGAGAGAAGCCTCCTCTTGAGGTGCTTGTGGTAAGGTGGTATTCCTCTGGAGTCGAAGCCAGGAACTAACCTCTCATCTCGAGTTGATTTTTGGTCCACGGAGCTCTTTCGTGTTGCTAAAGTGACCTCAGGATGCCTCTAGCCTTGAAACAGTGTTCTTGGGGTTTCTCTGGAGTGCCATCAAGGAAATCAAGGCTCCTTTCATGTGTGATGTGCAACACGGAATTGCTCTGCACGCAGTGCAGGGGAATCTGGCCTCATCTCGCGGCGAGGGGGAAGTCTCATGGTTTTTCTCGAGTTGCGGCGGGAACCTGGGGTATATTCTCGAGTTACGACGGGGATGGCCCTTCCACACACGTGTTTGTTCAGCGACGTCAGGACTCCTGCCTAGTTGCGAGGGACAACTCGGGATTCTCCTCGAGGCTTGGCAGGGCAATTGGGACGCCTCTCCAGCTGAGGCGGGAGACCAAGGGTCCCTTTCCACGTGCCACAGGAATCCTGGAACTCCTATCAAGTTTCACGAGGAGTCAGGCATCGTCTCCTTTGGAGGCACTGATCTCCACGTACCTCTGGAGTTTTCAAAGGATGTGAGGCCTCCGGTCGCGATGAGGTGGGGTACTAGTTCTTTCACTGTGGTCCCACAGGGGATTCAGACATCCTTTCGCCTTGGGAGATGCAAGACGAGCCTGCATTCAAGTCACTGCATGGATATCCGGCCTTATTTCGAGTCAAGGCATCGCGGTGTCCATTCCACTTGAGGCCGCAAACTCAGGGTCCCTCTCACATACTTAGAGCTGAGAGAAGCCTCCTCTTGAGGTGCTTGTGGTAAGGTGGTATACCTCTGGAGTCGAAGCCAGGGACTAACCTCTCAACTCGAGTTGATTCTTGGTCCACGGAGCTCTTTCGTTTTGCTACTGTGACCTCAGGATCCCTCTAGCCTTGAAACAGTGTTCTTGGGGTTTCTCTGGAGTGCCATCAAGGAAATCAAGGCTCCTTTCATGTGTGATGTGCAACACGGAATTGCTCTGCACGCAGTGCAGGGGAATCGGGCCTCATCTCGCGGCGAGGGGGAAGTCTCATGATTTTTCTCGAGTTGCGGCGGGAACCTGGGGGATATTCTCCAGTTACGACGGGGATGGCCCTTCCACACACGTGTTTGTTCAGCGACGGCAGGACTCCTGCCTAGTTGCGAGGGACAACTCGGGATTCTCCTCGAGGCTTGGCAGGGCAATTGGGACACCTCTCCAGCTGAGGCGGGAGACCAAGGCTCCCTTTCCACGTGCCACAGGCATCCTGGGACTCCTATCAAGTTTCACGAGGAGTCAGGCATCGTCTCCTTTGAAGGCACTGATCTCCGCGTACCTCTGGAGTTTTCAAAGGATGTGAGGCCTCCGGTCGCGATGAGGTGGGGAACTAGGTCTTTCTCTGTGGTCTCCACAGGGGATTCAGACATCCTTTCATCTTGGGAGATGCAAGACGAGCCTGCATTCAAGTCACTGCAGGGATATCCGGCCTTATTTCGAGTCAGGGCATCGCGGTGTCCATTCCACTTGAGGCCGCAAACTCAGGGTCCCTCTCACATACCTAGAGCTGAGAGAAGCCTCCTCTTGAGGTGCTTGTGGTAAGGTGGTATTCCTCTGGAGTCGAAGCCAGGGACTAACCTCTCATCTCGAGATGATTTTTGGTCCACGGAGCTCTTTCGTGTTGCTACAGTGACCTCAGGTTCCCTCTAGCCTTGAAACAGTGTTCTTGGGGTTTCTCTGGAGTGCCATCAAGGAAATCAAGGCTCCTTTCATGTGTGATGTGCAACACGGAACTACTCTGCATGCAGTGCAGTGGAATCGGGCCTCATCTCGCGGCCAGGGGGAGGTCTCATGGTTTTTCTCGAGTTGCGGCGGGAACCTGGGGTATATTCTCGAGTTACGACGGGGATGTCCCTTCCACCCACGTGTTTGTTCAGTGACGTCAGGACTCCTGCCTAGTTGCGAGGGACAACTCGGGATTCTCCTCCCGGCTTGGCAGGGCAATTCGGACGCCTCTCCAGCTGAGGCGGGAGACCACGGGTCCCTTTCCACGTGCCACAGGAATCCTGTTACTCCTATCAAGTTTCACGAGGAGTCAGGCATCGTCTCCTTTGGAGGCACTGATCTCCGCATACCTCTGGAGTTTTCAATGGATGTGAGGCCTCTGGTTGCGATGAGGTGGGAAACTAGGTCTTTCTCTGTGGTCTCCACAGGGGATTCAGACATCCTTTCATCTTGGGAGATGCAAGACGAGCCTGCATTCAAGTCACTGCAGGGATATCCGGCCTTATTTCGAGTCAGGGCATCGCGGTGTCCTTTCCACTTGAGGCCGCAAACTCAGGGTCCCTCTCACATACCTAGAGCTGAGAGAAGCCTCCTCTTGAGGTGCTTGTGGTAAGGTGGTATTCCTCTGGAGTCGAAGCCAGGGACTAACCTCTCATCTCGAGTTGATTTTTGGTCCACGGAGCTCTTTCGTGTTGCTACAGTGACCTCAGGATCCCTCTAGCCTTGAAACAGTGTTCTTGGGGTTTCTCTGGAGTGCCATCAAGGAAATCAAGGCTCCTTTCATGTGTGATGTGCAACACGGAATTGCTCTGCACGCAGTGCAGGGGAATCGGGCCTCATCTCGCGGCGAGGGGGAAGTCTCATGGTTTTTCTCGAGTTGCGGCGGGAACCTGGGGTATATTCTCGAGTTACGACGGGGATGACCCTTCCAACCACGTGTTTATTCAGCGACGTCAGGACTCATGCCTAGTTGCGAGGGACAACTCGGAATTATCCTCGAGGATTGGCAGGGCAATTGGATCGCCTCTCCAGCTGAGTGGGAGACCAAGGGTTCCTTTCCACGTGCCACAGGAATCCTGGGACTCCTATCAAGTTGCACGAGGAATCAGGCATCGTCTTCTTTGGAGGCACTGATCTCTGCGTACCTCTGGAGTTTTAAAAGGATGTGAGGCCTCCGGTCGCGATGAGGTGGGGAACTAGGTCTTTCTCTGTGGTCTCCACAGGGGATTCAGACATCCATTCGTCTTGGGAGATGCAAGACGAGCCTGCATTCAAGTCACTGCAGGGATATCCGGCCTTATTTCACGTCAGTGCATCGCGGTGTCCATTCCACTTGTGGCCGCAAACTCAGGGTCCCTCTCACATAGCTAGAGCTGAGAGAAGCCTCCTCTTGAGGTGCTTGTGGTAAGGTGGTATTCCTCTGGAGTCGAAGCCAGGGACTAACCTCTCACCTCGAGTTGATTTTTGGTCCACGGAGCTCTTTCGTGTTGCTACAGTGACCTCAGGATCCCTCCATCCTTGAAACAGTGTTCTTGGGGTTTCTCTGGAGTGCCATCAAGGAAATCAAGGCTCCTTTCATGTGTGATGTGCAACACGGAATTGCTCTGCACGCAGTGCAGGGGAATCGGGCCTCATCTCGCGGCGAGGGGGAAGTCTCATGGTTTTTCTCGAGTTGCGGCGGGAACCTGGGGTATATTCTCGAGTTACGACGGGGATGGCCCTTCCACCTACGTGTTTGTTCAGCGACGTCAGGACTCCTGCCTAGTTGCGAGGGACAACTCGGGATTCTCCTCGAGGCTTGGCAGGGCAATTGGGACGCCTCTCCAGCTGAGGCGGGAGACCAAGGGTCCCTTTCCACGTGCCACAGGAATCCTGGGACTCCTATCAAGTTTCACGAGGAGTCAGGCATCGTCTCCTTTGAAGGCACTGATCTCCGCGTACCTCTGGAATTTTCAAAGGATGTGAGGCCTCCGATCGCGATGAGGTGGGGAACTAGGTCTTTCTCTGTGGTCTCCACAGGGGATTCAGACATCCTTTCATCTTGGGAGATGCAAAACGAGCCTGCATTCAAGTCACTGCAGGGATATCCGGCCTTATTTCGAATCAGGGCATCACGGTGTCCATTCCACTTGAGGCCGCAAACTCAGGGTCCCTCTCACATACCTAGAGCTGAGAGAAGCCTCCTCTTGAGGTGCTTGTGGTTAGGTGGTATTCCTCTGGAGTCGAAGCCAGGGACTAACCTCTCATCTCGAGTTGATTTTTGGTCCACGGAGCTCTTTCGTGTTGCTACAGTGACCTCAGGATCCCTCTAGCCTTGAAACAGTGTTCTTGGGGTTTCTCTGGAGTGCCATCAAGGAAATCAAGGCTCCTTTCATGTGTGATGTGCAACACGGAATTGCTCTGCATGCAGTGCAGGGGAATCGCGCCTCATCTCGCGGCGAGGGGGAAGACTCATGGTTTTTCTCGAGTTGCGGCGGGAACCTGGGGTATATTCTCGAGTTACGACGGGGATGACCCTTCCACCCACGTGTTTATTCAGCGACGTCAGGACTCATGCCTAGTTGCGAGGTACATCTCGGGATTATCCTCGAGGATTGGCAGGGCAATTGGATCGCCTCTCCAGCTGAGTGGAAGACCAAGGGTTCCTTTCCACGTGCCACAGGAATCCTGGGACTCCTATCAAGTTTCACGAGGAGTCAGGCATTGTCTCCTTTGGAGGCACTGATCTCCGCGTACCTCTGGAGTTTTCAAAGGATGTGAGGCCTCCGGTCGCGATGAGGTGGGGAACTAGGTCTTTCTCTGTGGTCTCCACAGGGGATTCAGACATCCTTTCGTCTTGGGAGATGCAAGACGAGCCGGCATTCAAGTCACTGTAGGGATATCCGGCCTTATTTTGAGTCAGGGCATCGCGGTGTCCTTTCCACTTGAGGCCGCAAACTCATGGTCCCTCTCACATACCTAGAGCTGAGAGAAGCCTCCTCTTGAGGTGCTTGTGGTAAGGTGGTATTCCTCTGGAGTCGAAGCCAGGAACTAACCTCTCATCTCGAGTTGATTTTTGGTCCACGGAGCTCTTTCGTGTTGCTAAAGTGACCTCAGGATGCCTCTAGCCTTGAAACAGTGTTCTTGGAGTTTCTCTGGAGTGCCATCAAGGAAATCAAGGCTCCTTTCATGTGTGATGTGCAACACGGAATTGCTCTGCACGCAGTGCAGGGGAATCTGGCCTCATCTCGCGGCGAGGGGGAAGTCTCATGGTTTTTCTCGAGTTGCGGCGGGAACCTGGGGTATATTCTCGAGTTACGACGGGGATGGCCCTTCCACCCACGTGTTTGTTCAGCGACGGCAGGACTCTTGCCTAGTTGCGAGGGAAAACTCGGGATTCTCCTCGAGGCTTGGCAGGGCATTTGGGACGCCTCTCGAGCTGAGGCGGGAGACCAAGGGTCCCTTTCCACGTGCCACAGGAATCCTGGGACTCCTATCAAGTTTCACGAGGAGTCAGGCATCGTCTCCTTTGGAGGCACTGATCTCCGCGTACCTCTGGAGTTTTCAAAAGATGTGAGGCCTCCGGTCGCGATGAGGTGGGGAACTAGGTGTTTTTCTGTGGTCTCCACAGGGGATTCAGACATCCTTTCGTCTTGGGAGATGCAAGACGAGCCGGCATTCAAGTCACTGCAGGGATATCCGGCCTTATTTTGAGTCAGGGCATCGCGGTGTCCTTTCCACTTGAGGCCGCAAACTCAGGGTCCCTCTCACATACCTAGAGCTGAGAGAAGCCTCCTCTTGAGGTGCTTGTGGTAAGGTGGTATTCCTCTGGAGTCGAAGCCAGGAACTAACCTCTCATCTCGAGTTGATTTTTGGTCCACGGAGCTCTTTCGTGTTGCTAAAGTGACCTCAGGATGCCTCTAGCCTTGAAACAGTGTTCTTGGAGTTTCTCTGGAGTGCCATCAAGGAAATCAAGGCTCCTTTCATGTGTGATGTGCAACACGGAATTGCTCTGCACGCAGTGCAGGGGAATCTGGCCTCATCTCGCGGCGAGGGGGAAGTCTCATGGTTTTTCTCGAGTTGCGGCGGGAACCTGGGGTATATTCTCGAGTTACGACGGGGATGGCCCTTCCACCCACGTGTTTGTTCAGCGACGGCAGGACTCTTGCCTAGTTGCGAGGGAAAACTCGGGATTCTCCTCGAGGCTTGGCAGGGCATTTGGGACGCCTCTCGAGCTGAGGCGGGAGACCAAGGGTCCCTTTCCACGTTCCACAGGAATCCTGGGACTCCTATCAAGTTTCACGAGGAGTCAGGCATCGTCTCCTTTGGAGGCACTGATCTCCGCGTACCTCTGGAGTTTTCAAAAGATGTGAGGCCTCCGGTCGCGATGAGGTGGGGAACTAGGTGTTTTTCTGTGGTCTCCACAGGGGATTCAGACATCCTTTCGTCTTGGGAGATGCAAGACGAGCCGGCATTCAAGTCACTGCAGGGATATCCGGCCTTATTTCACGTCAGTGCATCGCGGTGTCCATTCCACTTGTGGCCGCAAACTCAGGGTCCCTCTCACATACCTAGAGCTGAGAGAAGCCTCCTCTTGAGGTGCTTGTGGTAAGGTGGTATTCCTCTGTAGTCGAAGCCAGGGACTAACCTCTCATCTCGAGTTGATTTTTGGTCCACGGAGCTCTTTCGTGTTGCTAAAGTGACCTCAGGATGCCTCTAGCCTTGAAACAGTGTTCTTGGGGTTTCTCTGGAGTGCCATCAAGGAAATCAAGGCTCCTTTCATGTGTGATGTGCAACACGGAATTGCTCTGCACGCAGTGCAGGGGAATCGGGCCTCATCTCACGGCGAGGGGGAAGTCTCATGGTTTTTCTCGAGTTTCGGCGGGAACCTGGGGTATATTCTCGAGTTACGACGGGGATAGCCCTTCCACACAAGTGTTTGTTCAGCGACGGCAGGACTCCTGCCTATTTGCGAGGGAAAACTCGGGATTCTCCTCGAGGCTTGGCAGGGCATTTGGGACGCCTCTCGAGCTGAGGCCGGAGACCAAGAGTCCCTTTCCACGTGCCACAGGAATCCTGGGACTCCTATCAAGTTTCACGAGGAGTCAGGCATTGTCTCCTTTGGAGGCACTGATCTCCGCGTACCTCTGGAGTTTTCAAAAGATGTGAGGCCTCCGGTCGCGATGAGGTGGGGAACTAGGTCTTTCTCTGTGGTCTCCACAGGGGATTCAGACATCCTTTCGTCTTGGGAGATGCAAGACGAGCCGGCATTCAAGTCACTGCAGGGATATCCGGCCTTATTTCGAGTCAGGGCATCGCGGTGTCCATTCCACTTGAGGCCACAAACTCAGGGTCCCTCTCACATACCTAGAGCTGAGAGAAGCCTCCTCTTGAGGTGCTTGTGGGAAGGTGGTATTCCTCTGGAGTCGAAGCCAGGGACTAACCTCTCATCTCGAGTTGATTTTTGGTCCACGGAGCTCTTTCGTGTTGCTACAGTGACCTCAGGATCCCTCTAGCCTTGAAACAGTGTTCTTGGGGTTTCTCTGGAGTGCCATCAAGGAAATCAAGGCTCCTTTCATGTGTGATGTTCAAGACGGAATTGCTCTGCACGCAGTGCAGGGGAATCGGGCCTCATCTCGCGGCGAGGGGGAAGTCTCATGGTTTTTCTCGAATTGCGGCGGAAACCTGGGATATATTCTCGAGTTACGACGGGGATGGCCCTTCCACACACGTGTTTGTTCAGCGACGTCAGGACTCCTGCCTAGTTGTGAGGGACAACTCGGGATTCTCCTCGAGGCTTGGCAGGGCAATTGGGACGCCTCTTCAGCTGAGGCGGGAGACCAAAGGTCCCTTTCCACGTGCCACAGGAATTCCGGGACTCCTATCAAGTTTCACGAGGAATCAGGCATCGTTTCCTTTGGAGGCACTGATCTCCGCGTACCTCTGGAGTTTTCAAAGGATGTGAGGCCTCCGGTCACGGTGAGGTGGGGAACTAGGTTTTTCTCTGTGGTCTCCACAGGGGATTCAGACATCCTTTCGTCTTGGGAGATGCAAGACGAGCCTGCATTCAAGTCACTGCAGGGATATCCGGCCTTATTTCGAGTCAGGGCATCGCAGTGTCCATTCCACTTGCGGCCGCAAAATCAGGGTCTCTCTCACATACATAGAGCTGAGAGAAGCCTCCTCTTGACGTGTATGTGGTAAGGTGATATTCCTCTGGAGTCGAAGCCAGGGACTAACCTCTCATCTCGAGTTGATTTTTGGGCCACGGAGCTCTCTCGTGTTGCTACAGTGACCTCAGGATCCCTCTAGCCTTGAAACAGTGTTCTTGGGGTTTCTCTGGAGTTCCATCAAGGAAATCAAGGCTCCTTTCATGTGTGATGTGCATCACGGAATTGCTCTGCATGCAGTGCAGGGGAATCGGGCCTCATCTCGCGGCGAGGGGGAAGTCTCATGGTTTTTCTCGAGTTGCGGCGGGAACCTGGGGTATATTCTCGAGTTACGACGGGGATGGCCCTTCCACCCACGTGTTTGTTCAGCGACGTCAGGACTCCTGAGTAGTTGCGAGGGACAACTCGGGATTCTCCTCGAGGCTTGGCAGGGCAATTGGGACGCCTCTCCAGCTGAGGCGGGAGACCAAGGGTCCCTTTCCACGTGCCACAGGAATCCTGGGACTCCTAAGAAGTTTCACGAGGAGTCAGGCATCGTCTCCTTTGAAGGCACTCATCTCCGCGTACCTCTGGAGTTTTTAAAGGATGTGAGGCCTCCGGTCGCGATGAGGTGGGGAACTAGGTGTTTCTCTGTGGTCTCCACAGGGAATTCAGACATCCTTTCGTCTTGGCAGATGCAAGACGAGCCTGCATTCAAGTCACTGCAGGGATATCCGGCCTTATTTCCAGTCAGGGCATCGCGTTGTCCATTCCACTTGTGGCTGCAAACTCAGGGTCCCTCTCACATACCTAGAGCTGAGAGAAGCCTCCCCTTGAGGTGCTTGTGGTAAGGTGGTATTCCTCTGGAGTCGAAGCCAGGGACTAACCTCTAATCTCCAGTTGATTTATGGTCCACGGAGCTCTTTCATGTTGCTACAGTGACCTCAGGATCCCTCTAGCCTTGAAACAGTGTTCTTGGGGTTTCTCTGGAGTGCCATCAAGGAAATCAAGGCTCCTTTCATGTTTGATGTGCAACACGGAATTGCTTTGAATGCCGTGCAGGGGAATCGGGCCTCATCTCCCGGCGAGGGGGAAGTCTCATGGTTTTTCTCGAGTTGCGGCGGGAACCTGTGCTATATTCTCGAGTTACGACTGGGATGGCCCTTCCACCCAGGTGTTTGTTCAGCGACGTCAGGACTCCTGCCTAGTTGCGAGGGAGAACTCGGGATTCTCCTCGAGGTTTGACAGGGCAATTGGGACGCCTCTCCAGCTGAGGCGGGAGACCAAGTGTCCCTTTCCACGTGCCGCAGGAATCCTGGGACTCCTATCAAGTTTCACGAGGAGTCAGGCATCGTCTCCTTTGGAGGCACTGATCTCAGTGTACCTCTGGAGTTTTCAAAGTATGTGAGGCTTCCGGTCGCAATGAGGTGGGGAACTAGGTCTTTCTCTGTGGTCTCCACAGGGGATTCAGACATCCTTTCGTCTTGGGAGATGCAAGACGAGCCTGCATTCAAGTCACTGCAGGGATATCAGGCCTTATTTCGAGTCAGGGCATCGCGGTGTCCATTCCACTTGAGGCCGCAAACTCAGGGTCCCTCTCACATACCTAGAGCTGAGAGAAGCCTCCTCTTGAGGTGCTTGTGGTAAGGTGGTTTCCTCTGGAGTCGAAGCCAGGCACTAACCTCTCATCTCGTGTTGAACTTTGGTCCACGGAGCTCTTTGGTGTTGCTACAGTGACCTCAGGATCCCTCTAGCCTTGAAACAGTGTTCTTGGGGTTTCTCTGGAGTGCCATCAAGGAAATCAAGGCTCCTTTCATGTGTGATGTGCAACACGGAATTGCTCTGCACGCAGTGCAGGGGAATCAGGCCTCATCTCGCGGCGATGGGGAAGTCTCATGGTTTTTCTCGAGTTGCGGCGGGATCCTGGGGTATACTCTCGAGTTACGACGGGGATGTCCCTTACACCCACGTGTTTCTTCAGCGACGGCAGGACTCTTGCCTAGTTACGAGGGACAACTCGGGATTCTCCTCGAGGCTTGGCAGGGCAATTGGGACGCCTCTCCAGCTGAGGCAGGAGACCAAGGGTCCCTTTCCACGTGCCACAGGAATCCTGGGACTCCTATCAATTTTCACGAGGAGTCAGGCATCGTCTCCTTTGGAGGCACTGATCTCTGCGTACCTCTGGAGTTTTCCAAGGATGTGAGGCTTCCGGTCGCCATGAGGTGGGGAACTAGGTCTTTCTCTGTGGTCTCCACAGGGGATTCAGACATCCTTTCATCTTGGGATATGCAAGACGAGCCTGCATTCAAGTCACTGCAGGGATATCCGGCCTTATTTCACGTCAGTGCATCGCGGTGTCCATTCCACTTGAGGCCGCAAACTCAGGGTCCCTCTCACATACCTAGAGCTGAGAGAAGCCTCCTCTTGAGGTGCTTGTGGTAAGGTGGTATTCCTCTGGAGTCGAAGCCAGGGACTAACCTCTCATCTCGAGTTGATTTTTGGTCCACGGAGCTCTTTCGTGTTGCTACAGTGACCTCAGGATCCCTCTAGCCTTGAAACAGTGTTCTTGGGGTTTCTCTGGAGTGCCATCAAGGAAATCAAGGCTCCTTTCATGTGTGATGTGCAACACGGAATTGCTCTGCACGCAGTGCAGGGGAATCGGGCCTCATCTCGCGGCGAGGGGGAGGTCTCATGGTTTTTCTCGAGTTGCGGCGGGAACCTGGGGTATATTTTCGAGTTACGACGGGGATGGCCCTTCCACCTACGTGTTTGTTCAGCGACGTCAGGACTCCTGCCTAGTTGCGAGGGACAACTCGGGATTCTCCTCCCGGCTTGGCAGGGCAATTCGGACGCCTCTCCAGCTGAGGCGGGAGACCAAGGGTCCCTTTCCACGTGCCACAGGAATCCTGGGACTCCTATCAAGTTTCACGAGGAGTCAGGCATCGTCTCCTTTGAAGGCACTGATCTCCGCGTACCTCTGGAGTTTTCAAAGGATGTGAGGCCTCCGGTCGCGATGAGGTGGGGAACTAGGTCTTTCTCTGTGGTCTCCACAGGGCATTCAGACATCCTTTCATCTTGGGAGATGCAAGACGAGCCTGCATTCAAGTCACTGCAGGGATATCCGGCCTTATTTCGAGTCAGGGCATCGCGGTGTTCATTCCACTTGAGGCCGCAAGCTCAGGGTCCCTCTCACATACCTAGAGCTTAGAGAAGCCTCCTCTTGAGCTGCTTGTGGTTAGGTGGTATTCCTCTGGAGTCGAAGCCAGGGACTAACCTCTCATCTCGAGTTGATTTTTGGTCCACGGAGCTCTTTCGTGTTGCTACAGTGACCTCAGGATCCCTCTAGCCTTGAAACAGTGTTCTTGGGGTTTCTCTGGAGTGCCATCAAGGAAATCAAGGCTCCTTTCATGTGTGATGTGCAACACGGAATTACTCTGCACGCAGTGCAGTGGAATCGGGCCTCATCTCGCGGCGAGGGGGAGGTCTCATGGTTTTTCTCGAGTTGCGGCGGGAACCTGGGGTATATTCTCGAGTTACGACGGGGATAGCCCTTCCACACAAGTGTTTGTTCAGCGCCGGCAGGACTCCTGCCTAGTTGCGAGGGAAAACTCGGGATTCTCCTCGAGGCTTGGCAGGGCATTTGGGACGCCTTTCGAGCTGAGGCGGGAGACCAAGGGTCCCTTTCCACGTGCCACAGGAATCCTGGGACTCCTAAAAAGTTTCACGACGAGTCAGGCATCGTCTCCTTTGGAGGCACTGATCTCCGTGTACCTCTGGAGTTTTCAAAGGATGTGAGGCCTCCGGTCGCGATGAGTTGGGGAACTAGGTCTTTCTCTGTGATCCCCACAGGGGATTCAGACATCCTTTCATCTTGGGAGATGCAAAACGAGCCTGCATTCAAGTCACTGCAGGGATATCCGGCGTTATTTTGCGTCAGGGCATCGCAGTGTCCATTCCACTTGAGGCCGCAAACTCAGGGTCCCTCTCACATACCTAGAGCTGAGAGAAGCCTCCTCTTGAGGTGCTTGTGGTAAGGTGGTATTCCTCTGGATTCGAAGCCAGGGACTAACCTCTCTTTTCGAGTTGATTTTTGGTCAACGGAGCTCTTTCCTGTTGCTTCAGTGACCTCAGGATCCCTCTAGCCTTGAAACAGTTTTCTTGGGGTTTCTCTGGAGTGCCATCAAGGAAATCAAGGCTCCTTTCATGTTTGATGTGCAGCACGGAATTGCTTTGAATGCAGTGCAGGGGAATCGGGCCTCATCTTACGGCGAGGGGGAAGTCTCACGGTTTTTCTCGAGTTGCGGTAGGAACATGGGTTATATTCTCGAGTTACGACGGGGATGGCCCTTCCACCCACGTGTTTGTTCAGCGAAGTCAGGACTCCAGCCTAGTTGCGAGGGACAACTCGGAATTCTCCTCGAGGCTTGGCAGGGCAATTGGGATGCCTCTCCAGCTGAGGCAGGAGACCAAGGGTCCCTTTCCACATGCCACAGGAATCCTGGGACTCCTAAGAAGTTTCACGAGGAGTCAGGCATCGTCTCCTTTGGAGGCACTGATCTCCGCGTACCTGTGGAGTTTTCAAAGGATGTGAGGCCTCAGGTCGCGATGAGGTGGGGAACCAAGTCTTTCTCTGTGGTCTCCACAGGGGATTCAGACATCCTTTCGTCTTGGGAGATGCAAGACGAGCCTGCATTCAAGTCACTGCAGGGATATCCAGCCTTATTTCCAGTCAGAGCATGGCGGTGTCCATTCCACTTGTGGCCGAAAACTCAGGGTCCCTCTCACATACCTAGAGCTGAGAGAAGCCTCCTCTTGAGGTGCTTGTGGTAAGGTGGTATTCCTCTGGAGTCGAAGCCAGGGACTAACCTCTAATCTCCAGTTGATTTATGGTCCACGGAGCTCTTTCGTGTTGCTACAGTGACCTCAGGATCCCTCTAGCCTTGAAACAGTGTTCTTTGGGTTTCTCTGGAGTGCCATCAAGGAAATCAAGGCTCCTTTCATGTGTGATGTGGAACACGGAATTGCTCTGCACGCAGTGCAGGGGAATCGGGTCTCATCTCGTGGCGAGGGGGATGTCTCATGGTTTTTCTCGAGTTGCGGCAGGAACCTGGGGTATATTCTCGAGTTACGACGGGGACGGCCCTTCCACCCACGTGTTTGTTCAGCGAAGTCAGGACTCCTGCCTAGTTTCGAGGGAAAACTCGGGATTCTCCTCGAGGCTTGGCAGGGCAATTGGGATGCCTCTCCAGCTGAGGCGGGAGACCAAGCGTCCCTTTCCACGTGCCACAGGAATCCTGGGACTCCTATCAAGTTTCACGAGGAGTCAGGCATCGTCTCCTTTGGAGGCACTGATCTCTGCGTACCTCTGGAATTTTAAAAGGATGTGAGGCCTGCGGTTGCGATGAGGTGGGGAACTAGATCTTTCTCTGTGGTCTCCACAGGGGATTCAGACATCCTTTCGTCTTGGGAGATTCAAGACGAGCCTGCATTCAAGTCACTGCAGGGATATCAGGCCTTATTTCGAGTCAGGGCTTCGCGGTGTCCATTCCACTTGAGGCCGCAAACTCAGGGTCCCTCTCACATACCTAGAGCTGAGAGAAGCCTCCTCTTGAGGTGCTTGTGGTAAGGTGGTTTCCTCTGGAGTCGAAGCCAGGGACTAACCTCTCATCTCGAGTTGATTTTTGGGCCACGGAGCTCTCTCGTGTTGCTACAGTGACCTCAGGATCCCTCTAGCCTTGAAACAGTGTTCTTGGGGTTTCTCTGGAGTGCCATCAAGGAAATCAAGGCTCCTTTCATGTGTGATGAGCAACACGGAATTGCTCTGCACGCAGTGCAGGGGAATCGGGCCTCATCTCGCGGCGATGGGGAAGTCTCATGGTTTTTCTCGAGTTGCGGCGGGATCCTGGGGTATACTCTCGAGTTACGACGGGGATGTCCCTTACACCCACGTGTTTCTTCAGCGACGGCAGGACTCTTGCCTAGTTGCGAGGGACAACTCGGGATTCTCCTCGAGGCTTGGCAGGGCAATTGGGACGCCTCTCCAGCTGAGGCAGGAGACCAAGGGTCCCTTTCCACGTGCCACAGGAATCCTGGGACTCCTATCAATTTTCACGAGGAGTCAGGCATCGTCTCCTTTGGAGGCACTGATCTCTGCGTACCTCTGGAGTTTTCCAAGGATGTGAGGCTACCGGTCGCCATGAGGTGGGGAACTAGGTCTTTCTCTGTGGTCTCCACAGGGGATTCAGACATCCTTTCATCTTGGGAGATGCAAGACGAGCCTGCATTCAAGTCACTGCAGGAATATCCGGCCTTATTTCACGTCAGTGCATCGCGGTGTCCATTCCACTTGTGGCCGCAATCTCAGGGTCCCTCTCACATACCTAGAGCTGAGATAAGCCTCCTCTTGAGGTGCTTGTGGTAAGGTGGTATTCCTCTGGAGTCGAAGCCAGGGACTAACCTCTCATCTCGAGTTGATTTTTGGTCCACGGAGCTCTTTCGTGTTGCTACAGTGACCTCAGGATCCCTCTAGCCTTGAAACAGTGTTCTTGGGGTTTCTCTGGAGTGCCATCAAGGAAATCAAGGCTCCTTTCATGTGTGATGTGCAACACGGAATTGCTCTGCACGCAGTGCAGGGGAATCGGGCCTCATCTCGCGGCGAGGGGGAGGTCTCATGGTTTTTCTCGAGTTGCGATGGGAACCTGGGGTATATTCTCGAATTACGACGGGGATGGCCCTTCCACCTACGTGTTTGTTCAGCGACGTCAGGACTCCTGCCTAGTTGCGAGGGACAACTCGGGATTCTCCTCCCGGCTTGGCAGGGCAATTCGGACGCCTCTCCAGCTGAGGCGGGAGACCAAGGGTCCCTTTCCACGTGCCACAGGAATCCTGGGACTCCTATCAAGTTTCACGAGGAGTCAGGCATCGTCTCCTTTGAAGGCACTGATCTCCGCGTACCTCTGGAGTTTTCAAAGGATGTGAGGCCTCCGGTCGCGATGAGGTGGGGAACTAGGTCTTTCTCTGTGGTCTCCACAGGGCATTCAGACATCCTTTCATCTTGGGAGATGCAAGACGAGCCTGCATTCAAGTCACTGCAGGGATATCCGGCCTTATTTCGAGTCAGGGCATCGCGGTGTTCATTCCACTTGAGGCCGCAAACTCAGGGTCCCTCTCACATACCTAGAGCTTAGAGAAGCCTCCTCTTGAGCTGCTTGTGGTTAGGTGGTATTCCTCTGGAGTCGAAGCCAGGGACTAACCTCTCATCTCGAGTTGATTTTTGGTCCACGGAGCTCTTTCGTGTTGCTACAATGACCTCAGGATCCCTCTAGCCTTGAAACAGTGTTCTTGGGGTTTCTCTGGAGTGCCATCAAGGAAATCAAGGCTCCTTTCATGTGTGATGTGCAACACGGAATTACTCTGCACGCAGTGAAGTGGAATCGGGCCTCATCTCGCGGCGAGGGGGAGGTCTCATGGTTTTTCTCGAGTTGCGGCGGGAACCTGGGGTATATTCTCGAGTTACGACGGGGATGTCCCTTCCACCCACGTGTTTATTCAGTGACATCAGGACTCATGCCTAGTTGCGAGGTACATCTCGGGATTATCCTCGAGGATTGTCACGGCAATTGGATCGCCTCTCCAGCTGAGTGGGAGACCAAGGGTTCCTTTCCACGTGCCACAGGAATCCTGGGACTCCTATCAAGTTTCACGAGGAATCAGGCATCGTCTTCTTTGGAGGCACTGATCTCTGCGTACCTCTGGAGTTTTCAAAGGAGGTGAGGCCTCCGGTCGCGATGAGGTGGGGAACTAGGTCTTTCTCTGTGGTCTCCACAGGGGATTCAGACATCCTTTCGTCTTGGGAGATGCAAGACGAGCCGGCATTCAAGTCACTGCAGGGATATCCGGCCTTATTTTGAGTCAGGGCATCGCGGTGTCCTTTCCACTTGAGGCCGCAAACTCAGGGTCCCTCTCACATACCTAGAGCTGAGAGAAGCCTCCTCTTGAGGTGCTTGTGGTAAGGTGGTATTCCTCTGGAGTCGAAGCCAGGGACTAACCTCTCATCTCGAGTTGATTTTTGGTCCACGGAGCTCTTTCGTGTTGCTAAAGAGACCTCAGGATGCCTCTAGCCTTGAAACAGTGTTCTTGGGGTTTCTCTGGAGTGCCATCAAGGAAATCAAGGCTCCTTTCCTGTGTGATGTGCAACACGGAATTGCTCTGCACGCAGTGCAGGGGAATCGGGCCTCATCTCGCGGCGAGGGGGAAGTCTCATGGTTTTTCTCGAGTTTCGGCGGGAACCTGGGGTATATTCTCGAGTTACGACGGGGATAGCCCTTCCACACAAGTGTTTGTTCAGCGACGGCAGGACTCCTGCCTAGTTGCGAGGGAAAACTCGGGATTCTCCTCGAGGCTTGGCAGGGCATTTGGGACGCCTCTCGAGCTGAGGCGGGAGACCAAGGGTCCCTTTCCACGTGCCACAGGAATCCTGGGACTCCTAAAAAATTTCACGACGAGTCAGGCATCGTCTCCTTTGGAGGCACTGATCTCCGTGTACCTCTGGAGTTTTCAAAGGATGTGAGGCCTCCGGTCGCGATGAGTTGGGGAACTAGGTCTTTCTCTGTGATCCCCACAGGGGATTCAGACATCCTTTCATCTTGGGAGATGCAAAACGAGCCTGCATTCAAGTCACTGCAGGGATATCCGGCGTTATTTTGCGTCAGGGCATCGCAGTGTCCATTCCACTTGAGGCCGCAAACTCAGGGTCCCTCTCACATACCTAGAGCTGAGAGAAGCCTCCTCTTGAGGTGCTTGTGGTATGGTGGTATTCCTCTGGATTGGAAGCCAGGGACTAACCTCTCTTCTCGAGTTGATTTTTGGTCAACGGAGTTCTTTCCTGTTGCTTCAGTGACCTCAGGATCCCTCTAGCCTTGAAACAGTTTTCTTGGGGTTTCTCTGGAGTGCCATCAAGGAAATCAAGGCTCCTTTCATGTTTGATGTGCAGCACGGAATTGCTTTGAATGCAGTGCAGGGGAATCGGGCCTCATCTTACGGCGAGGGGGAAGTCTCACGGTTTTTCTCGAGTTGCGGTAGGAACATGGGTTATATTCTCGAGTTACGACGGGGATGGCCCTTCCACCCACGTGTTTGTTCAGCGAAGTCAGGACTCCAGCCTAGTTGCGAGGGACAACTCGGAATTCTCCTCGAGGCTTGGCAGGGCAATTGGGATGCCTCTCCAGCTGAGGCGGGAGACCAAGGGTCCCTTTCCACGTGCCACAGGAATCCTGGGACTCCTAAGAAGTTTCACGAGGAGTCAGGCATCGTCTCCTTTGGAGGCACTGATCTCCGCGTACCTCTGGAGTTTTCAAAGGATGTGAGGCCTCAGGTCGCGATGAGGTGGGGAACTAGGTCTTTCTCTGTGGTCTCCACAGGGGATTCAGACATCCTTTCGTCTTGGGAGATGCAAGACGAGCCTGCATTCAAGTCACTGCAGGGATATCCAGCCTTATTTCCAGTCAGAGCATGGCGGTGTCCATTCCACTTGTGGCCGAAAACTCAGGGTCCCTCTCACATACCTAGAGCTGAGAGAAGCCTCCTCTTGAGGTGCTTGTGGTAAGGTGGTATTCCTCTGGAGTCGAAGCCAGGGACTAACCTCTAATCTCCAGTTGATTTATGGTCCACGGAGCTCTTTCGTGTTGCTACAGTGACCTCAGGATCCCTCTAGCCTTGAAACAGTGTTCTTTGGGTTTCTCAGGAGTGCCATCAAGGAAATCAAGGCTCCTTTCATGTGTGATGTGCAACACGGAATTGCTCTGCACGCAGTGCAGGGGAATCGGGTCTCATCTCGTGGCGAGGGGGATGTCTCATGGTTTTTCTCGAGTTGCGGCAGGAACCTGGGGTATATTCTCGAGTTACGACGGGGACGGCCCTTCCACCCACGTGTTTGTTCAGCGAAGTCAGGACTCCTGCCTAGTTTCGAGGGAAAACTCGGGATTCTCCTCGAGGCTTGGCAGGGCAATTGGGATGCCTCTCCAGCTGAGGCGGGAGACCAAGCGTCCCTTTCCACGTGTCACAGGAATCCTGGGACTCCTATCAAGTTTCACGAGGAGTCAGGCATCGTCTCCTTTGGAGGCACTGATCTCTGCGTACCTCTGGAATTTTAAAAGGATGTGAGGCCTGCGGTTGCGATGAGGTGGGGAACTAGATCTTTCTCTGTGGTCTCCACAGGGGATTCAGACATCCTTTCGTCTTGGGAGATTCAAGACGAGCCTGCATTCAAGTCACTGCAGGGATATCAGGCCTTATTTCGAGTCAGGGCATCGCGGTGTCCATTCCACTTGAGGCCGCAAACTCAGGGTCCCTCTCACATACATAGAGCTGAGAGAAGCCTCCTCTTGAGGTGCTTGTGGTAAGGTGGTTTCCTCTGGAGTCGAAGCCAGGGACTAACCTCTCATCTCGAGTTGAACTTTGGTCCACGGAGCTCTTTGGTGTTGCTACAGTGACCTCAGGATCCCTCTAGCCTTGAAACAGTGTTCTTGGGGTTTCTCTGGAGTGCCATCAAGGAAATCAAGGCTCCTTTCATGTGTGATGAGCAACACGGAATTGCTCTGCACGCAGTGCAGGGGAATCGGGCCTCATCTCGCGGCGATGGGGAAGTCTCATGGTTTTTCTCGAGTTGCGGCGGGATCCTGGGGTATACTCTCGATTTACGACGGGGATGTCCCTTACACCCACGTGTTTCTTCAGCGACGGCAGGACTCTTGCCTAGTTGCGAGGGACAACTCGGGATTCTCCTCGAGGCTTGGCAGGGCAATTAGGACGCCTCTCCAGCTGAGGCAGGAGACCAAGGGTCCCTTTCCACGTGCCACAGGAATCCTGGGACTCCTATCAATTTTCACGAGGAGTCAGGCATCGTCTCCTTTGGAGGCACTGATCTCTGCGTACCTCTGGAGTTTTCCAAGGATGTGAGGCTTCCGGTCGCCATGAGGTGGGGAACTAGGTCTTTCTCTGTGGTCTCCACAGGGGATTCAGACATCCTTTCATCTTGGGAGATGCAAGACGAGCCTGCATTCAAGTCACTGCAGGGATATCCGGCCTTATTTCACGTCAGTGCATCGCGGTGTCCATTCCACTTGTGGCCGCAATCTCAGGGTCCCTCTCACATACCTAGAGCTGAGATAAGCCTCCTCTTGAGGTGCTTGTGGTAAGGTGGTATTCCTCTGGAGTCGAAGCCAGGGACTAACCTCTCATCTCGAGTTGATTTTTGGTCCACGGAGCTCTTTCGTGTTGCTACAGTGACCTCAGGATCCCTCTAGCCTTGAAACAGTGTTCTTGGGGTTTCTCTGGAGTGCCATCAAGGAAATCAAGGCTCCTTTCATGTGTGATGTGCAACACGGAATTGCTCTGCACGCAGTGCAGGGGAATCGGGCCTCATCTCGCGGCGAGGGGGAGGTCTCATGGTTTTTCTCGAGTTGCGATGGGAACCTGGGGTATATTCTCGAGTTACGACGGGGATGGCCCTTCCACACACGTGTTTGTTCAGCGACGTCAGGACTCCTGCCTAGTTGCGAGGGACAACTCGGGATTCTCCTCCCGGCTTGGCAGGGCAATTCGGACGCCTCTCCAGCTGAGGCGGGAGACCAAGGGTCCCTTTCCACGTGCCACAGGAATCCTGGGACTCCTATCAAGTTTCACGAGGAGTCAGGCATCGTCTCCTTTGAAGGCACTGATCTCCGCGTACCTCTGGAGTTTTCAAAGGATGTGAGGCCTCCGGTCGCGATGAGGTGGGGAACTAGGTCTTTCTCTGTGGTCTCCACAGGGCATTCAGACATCCTTTCATCTTGGGAGATGCAAGACGAGCCTGCATTCAAGTCACTGCAGGGATATCCGGCCTTATTTCGAGTCAGGGCATCGCGGTGTTCATTCCACTTGAGGCCGCAAACTCAGGGTCCCTCTCACATACCTAGAGCTGAGAGAAGCCTCCTCTTGAGGTGCTTGTGGTAAGGTGGTATTCCTCTGGAGTCGAAGCCAGGGACTAACCTCTCATCTCGAGTTGATTTTTGGTCCACGGAGCTCTTTCGCGTTGCTAAAGAGACCTCAGGATGCCTCTAGCCTTGAAACAGTGTTCTTGGGGTTTCTCTGGAGTGCCATCAAGGAAATCAAGGCTCCTTTCATGTGTGATGTGCAACACGGAATTGCTCTGCACGCAGTGCAGGGGAATCGGGCCTCATCTCGCGGCGAGGGGGAAGTCTCATGGTTTTTCTCGAGTTGGGGCGGGATCCTGGGGTATATTCTCGAGTTACGACTGGGATAGCCCTTCCACACAAGTGTTTGTTCAGCGACGGCAGGACTCCTGCCTAGTTGCGAGGGACAAGTCGGGATTCTCCTCGAGGCTTGGCAGGGCAATTGGGACGCCTCTCCAGCTGAGGCGGGAGACCAAGGGTCCCTTTCCACGTGCCAGAGCAATCCTGGGACTCCTATCAAGTTTCACAAGGAGTCAGGCATAGTCCCTTTTGGAGGCACTGATGTCCGCGTACCTCTGGAGTTTTCAAAGGATGTGAGGCCTCCGGTCGCGATGAGGTGGGGAACTAGGTCTTTCTCTGTGGTCTCCACAGGTGATTCAGACATCCTTTCGTCTTGGGAGATGAAAGACGAGCGTGCATTCAAGTCACTGCATGAATATCCGGCCTTATTTTGCGTCAGGGCATCGCGGTGTCCATTCCACTTGAGGCCGCAAACTCAGGGTCCCTCTCACATACCTAGAGCTGAGAGAAGCCTCCTCTTGAGGTGCTTGTGGTAAGGTGGTATTCCTCTGGAGTCGAAGCCAGGGACTAACCTCTCATCTCGAGTTGATTTTTGGTCCACGGAGCTCTTTCGTGTTGCTACAGTGACCTCAGGATCCCTCTAGCCTTGAAACAGTGTTCTTGGGGTTTCTCTGGAGTGCCATCAAGGAAATTAAGGCTCCTTTCATGTGTGATGTGCAACACGGAATTGCTCTGCACGCATTGCAGGGGAATCGGGCCTCATCTCGCGGCGAGGGGGAAGTCTCATGGTTTTTCTCGAGTTGCGGCGGGAACCTGGGGTATATTCTCGAGTTACGACGGGGATGGCCCTTCCACCCACGTGTTTGTTCAGCGACGTCAGGACTCCTGCCTAGTTGCGAGGGACAACTCGGGATTCTCCTCGAGGCTTGGCAGGGCAATTGGGACGCCTCTCCAGCTGAGGCGGGAGACCAAGGGTCCCTTTCCAAGTGCCACAGGAATCCTGGGACTCCTATCAAGTTTCACGAGGAGTCAGGCATCGTCTCCTTTGGAGGCAGTGATCTCCGCGTACCTCTGGAGTTTTCAAAGGATGTGAGGCCTCCGGTCGCGATGAGGTGGGAAACTAGGTCTTTCTCTGTGGTCTCCACAGGGGATTCAGACATCCTTTCGTCTTGGGAGATGAAAGACGAGCCTGCATTCAAGTCATTGCAGGGATATCCGGCCTTATTTTGCGTCAGGGCATCTAGGTGTCCATTCCACTTGAGGCTACAAATTCAGGGTCCCGCTCACATACCTAGAGCTGAGAGAAGCCTCCTCTTGAGGTGCTTGTGGTAAGGTGGTATTCCTCTGGAGTCGAAGCCAGGGACTAACCTCTCATCTCGAGTTGATTCTTCGTCCACGGAGCTCTTTCGTGTTGCTACTGTGACCTCAGCATCCCTTTAGCCTTGAAACAGTGTTCTTGGGGTTTCTCTGGAGTGCCATCAAGGAAATCAAGGCTCCTTTCATGTGCGATGTGCAACACGGAATTGCTCTGCACGCAGTGCAGGGGAATCAGGCCTCATCTCGCGGCGAGTTGGAAGTCTCATGGTTTTTCTCGAGTTGCGGCGGGAACCTGGGGTATATTCTCGAGTTACGACGGGGATGGCCCTTCCACACACGTGTTTGTTCAGCGACGTCAGGACTCCTGCCTAGTTTCGAGGGACAACTCGGGATTCTCCTCGAGGCTTGGCAGGGCAATTGGGACGACTCTCCAGCTGAGGCGGGAGACCAAGTGTCCCTTTCCACGTGCACAGGAATCCTGGGACTCCTATCAAGTTTCACAAGGAGTCAGGCATCGTCTCCTTTGGAGGCACTGATCTCCGCGTACCTCTGGAGTTTTCAAAGGATGTGAGGCCTCCGGTCGCGATGAGGTGGGGAACTACGTCTTTCTCTGTGGTCTCCACAGGGAATTCAGACATCCGTTCATCTTGGGAGATGCAAGACGAGACTGCATTCAAGTCACTGCAGGGATATCCGGCCTTATTTCGAGTCAGGGCATCGCGGTGTCCATTCCACTTGAGGCCGCAAACTCAGGGTCCCTCTCACAAACCTAGAGCTGAGAGAAGCCTCCTCTTGAGGTGCTTGTTGTAAGGTGGTATTCCTCTGGAGTCGAAGCCAGGGACTAACCTCTCATCTCGAGTTGATTTGTGGTCCACGGAGCTCTTTCGTGTTGCTAGAGTGACCTCAGGATCCCTCTATCCTTGAAACAGTGTTCTTGGGGTTTCTCTGGAGTGCCACCAAGGAAATCAAGGCTCCTTTCATGTGTGATGTGCAACACGGCATTGCTCTGCACGCAGTGCAGGGAAATCGGGCCTCATCTCGCGGCGAGGGGAAGTCTCATGCTTTATCTCGAGTTGTGGCGGGAACCTGGGGTATATTCTCGAGTTACGACTGGGATGGCCCTTCCACCCACATGTTTGTTCAGCGACGTCAGGACTCCTGCCTAGTTGTGAGGGACAACTCGAGATTCTCCTCGAGGCTTGGCAGGGCAATTGGTACGCCTCTCCAGCTGAGGCGGGAGACCAAGGGTCCTTTTCCATGTGCCACAGGAATCCTGGGACACCTATCAAGTTTCACGAGGAGTCAGGCATCGTCTCCTTTGGAGGCACTGATCTCCACGTACCTCTGGAGTTTTCAAAGGATGTGAGGCCCTCGGTCGCCATGAGGTGGGGAACTAGGTCTTTCTCTGTGGTCTCCACAGGGGATTCAGACATCCTTTCGTCTTGGGAGATGCAAGACGAGCCTGCATTCAAGTCACTGCAGGGATATCCGGCCTTATTTCGAGCCAGGGCATCGCGGTGTCCATTCCACTTGAGGCCGCAAACTCAGCACATAGCTAGAGCTGAGAGAAGCCTCCTCTTGAGGTGCTTGTGGTAAGGTGGTATTCCTCTGGAGTCAAACCAGGGACTAACCTCTCATCTCGATTTGATTGTTGGTCCACGGAGCTCTTTCCTGTTGCTACAGTGACCTCAGGATCCCG
Organism: Cervus elaphus; assembly: GCF_910594005.1. Classification (NCBI taxonomy): domain Eukaryota; kingdom Metazoa; phylum Chordata; class Mammalia; order Artiodactyla; family Cervidae; genus Cervus; species Cervus elaphus. Next base: position 347,130 of record NW_025316721.1, on the reverse strand, counting down.
CTAGCCTTGAAACAGTGTTCTTGGTGTTTCTCTGGAGTGCCATCAAGGAAATCAAGGCTCCTTTCATGTGTGATGTGCCACACGGAATTGCTCTGCACGCAGTGCAGGGGAATCGGGCCTCATATCATGGCGAGGGGGAAGTCTCATGGTTTTTCTCGAGTTGCGGCGGGAACCTGGGGTATATTCTCGAGTTACGACGGGGATGGCCCTTCCAACCACGTGTTTGTTCAGCGCCGGCAGGACTCCTGCCTAGTTTCGAGGGACAACTCGGGATTCTCCTCGAGGCTTGGCAGGGCAATTGGGACGCCTCTCCAGCTGAGGCGGGAGACCAAGGGTCCCTTTCCACGTGCACAGGAATCCTGGGACTCCTATCAAGTTTCACGAGGAGTCAGGCATCGTCTCCTTTGGAGGCACTGATCTCCGCATACCTCTGAAGTTTTCAAAGGATGTGAGGCCTCCGGTCGCGATGTGGTGGGGAACTAGGTCTTTCTCTGTGGTCTCCACAGGGGATTCAGACATCCTTTCGTCTTGGGAGATGCAAGACGAGCCTGCATTCAAGTCACTGCAGGGATATCCGGCCTTATTTCGAGTCAGGGCATCGCGGTGTCCATTCCACTTGAGGCTGCAAACTCAGGGTCCCTCTCACATACCTAGAGCTGAGAGAAGCCTCCTCTTGAGGTGCTTGTGGTAAGGTGGTATTCCTCTGGAGTCGAAGCCAGGGACTAACCTCTCATCTCGAGTTGATTTTTAGTCCACGGAGCACTTTCGTGTTGCTACAGTGACCTCAGAATCCCTCTAGCCTTGAAACAGTGTTCTTGGGGTTTCTCTGGAGTGCCATCAAGGAAATTAAGTCTCCTTCCATGTGTGATGTGCAACACGGAATTGCTCTGCACGCATTGCAGGGGAATCGGGCCTCATCTGGCGGCGAGGGTGAAGTCTCATGGTTTTTCTCGAGTTGCGGCGGGAACCTGGGGTATATTCTCGAGTTACGACGGGGATGGCCCTTCCACCCACGTGTTTGTTCAGCGACGTCAGGACTCCTGCCTAGTTGCGAGGGACAACTCGGGATTCTCCTGGAGGCTTGGCAGGGCAATTGGGACGCCTCTCCAGCTGAGGCGGGAGACCAAGGGTCCCTTTCCACGTGCCACAGGAATCCTGAGACTCCTATCAAGTTTCACGAGGAGTCAGGCATCGTCTCCTTTGGAGGCACTGATCTCCGCGTACCTCTGGAGTTTTCAAAGGATGTGAGGCCTCCGGTCGCGATGAGGTGGGGAACTAGGTTTTTCTCTGTGGTCTCCACAGGGGATTCAGACATCCTTTCGTCTTGGGAGATGCAAGACGAGCCTGCATTCAAGTCACTGCAGGGATATCCGGCCTTATTTCGAGTCAGGGCATCGCGGTGTCCATTCCACTTGAGGCCGCAAACTCAGGGTCCCTCTCACAAACCTAGAGCTGAGAGAAGCCTCCTCTTGAGGTGCTTGTTGTAAGGTGGTATTCCTCTGGAGTCGAAGCCAGGGACTAACCTCTCATCTCGAGTTGATTTGTGGTCCACGGAGCTCTTTCGTGTTGCTAGAGTGACCTCAGGATCCCTCTAGCCTTGAAACAGTGTTCTTGGGGTTTCTCTGGAGTGCCACCAAGGAAATCAAGGCTCCTTTCATGTGTGATGTGCAACACGGAATTGCTCTGCACGCAGTGCAGGGGAATCGGGCCTCATCTCGCGGCGAGGGGAAGTCTCATGGTTTTTCTCGAGTTGCGGCCGGAACCTGGGCTATATTCTCGAGTTACGACTGGGATGGCCCTTCCACCCATATGTTTGTTCAGCGACGTCAGGACTCCTGCCTAGTTGAGAGGGACAACTCGGGATTCTCCTCGAGGCTTGGCAGGGCAATTGGGACGCCTCTCCAGCTGAGGCGGGAGACCAAGAGTCCCTTTCCATGTGCCAGAGCAATCCTGGGACTCCTATCAAGTTTCACGAGGAGTCAGGCATCGTCTCCTTTGGAGGCACTGATCTCCGCGTACCTCTGGAGTTTTCAAAGGATGTGAGGCCTCCGGTCGCCACGAGGTGGGGAACTAGGTCTTTCTCTGTGGTCTCCACAGGGGATTCAGACATCCTTTCATCTTGGGAGATGCAAGACGAGCCTGCATTCAAGTCACTGCAGGGATATCCGGCCTTATTTCGCGTCAGGGCATCGCAGTGTCCATTCCACTTGAGTCTGCAACTCAGGGTCCCTCTCACATACCTAGAGCTGAGAGAAGCCTCGTCTTGAGGTGCTTGTGGTAAGGTGGTATTCCTCTGGAGTCGAAGCCAGGGACAAACCTCTCATCTCGAGTTGATTTTTGGGCCACGGACCTCTTTCGTGTTGCTACAGTAACCTCAGGATCCCTCTAGCCTTGAAACAGTGCTCTTGGGGTTTCTCTGGAGTGCCATCAAGGAAATCAAGGCTCCTTTCATGTGTGATGTGCAACACAGAATTTCTCTGCACGCAGTGCAAGGGAATCGGGCCTCATCTCGCGGCGAGGGGGAAGTCTCATGGTTTTTCTCGAGTTGAGGCGGGAACCTGGGGTATATTCTCGAGTTACGACGGGGATGGCCCTTCCACCCACGTGTTTGTTCAGCGACGTCAGGACTCCTGCCTAATTGCGAGGGACAACTCGGGATTCTCCTCGAGGCTTGGCAGGGCAATTGGGACGCCTCTCCAGCTGAGGCGGGAGACCAAGTGTCCCTTTCAACGTGCCACAGGAATCCTGGGACTCCTATCATGATTCACGATGGTCAGGCATCGTCTCCTTTGGAGGCACTGATCTCCGCGTACCTCTGGAGTTTTCAAAGGATGTGAGGCCTCCGGTCGCGATGAGGTGGTGAACTAGGTCTTTTTCTGTGGTCTTCACAGGGGATTCGGACATCCTTTCGTCTTGGGAGATGCAAGACGAGCCTGCATTCAAGTCACTGCAGGGATATCCGGCCTTATTTCGAGTCAGGGCATCGCAGTGTCCATTCCACTTGAGGCCGCAAACTCAGGGTCCCTCTCACATACCTAGAGCTGAGAGAAGCCTCCTCTTGAGGTGCTTGTGGTAAGGTGGTATTTCTCTGGAGTCGAAGCCAGGGACAAACCTCTCATCTCGAGTTGATTGTTGGTCCACGGAGCTCTTTGCTCTTGCTAGAGTGACCTCAGGATCCCTCTAGCCTTGAAACAGTGTTCTTGGGGTTTCTCTGGAGTGCCATCAAGGAAATCAAGGTTCCTTTCATGTGTGATGTGCAACACGGAATTGCTCTGCACGCAGTGCAGGGAAATCGGGCCTCATATCGCGGCGAGGGGGAAGTCTCATGGTTTTTCTCGAGTTGCGGCGGGAACCTGGGGTATATTTTCGAGTTACGACGGGTATGGCCCTTCCACCCACGTGTTTGTTCAGCGACGTCAGGACTCCTGCCTAGTTGCGAGGGACAACTCGGGATTCTCCTCGAGGCTTGGCAGGGCAATTGGGACGCCTCTCCAGCTGAGGCGGGAGACCAAGTGTCCCATTCCATGTGCACAGCTATTCTGGGACTCCTATCAAGTTTCACGAGGAGTCAGACATCGTCTACTTTGGAGGCACTGATCTCCGCGTACCTCTGAAGGTTTCAAAGGATGTGAGGCCTCCGTTCGCGAAGAGGTGGGGAAGAAGATCATTCTCTGTGGTCTCCACAGGGGATTCAGACATCCTTTCGTCTTGGGAGATGCAAGACGAGCCTGCATTCAAGTCACTGCAGGGATATCCGGCCTTATTTCGAGTCAGGGCATCGCGGTGTCCATTCCACTTGAGGCCGCAAACTCAGCACATAGCTAGAGCTGAGAGAAGCCTTCTCTTGAGGTGCTTGTGGTAAGGTGGTATTCCTCTGGAGTCGAAACCAGGGACTAACCTCTCATCTCGAGTTGATTCTTGGTCCACGGAGCTCTTTCGTGTTGCTACAGTGACCTCAGGATCCCTCTAGCCTTGAAACAGTGTTCTTGGGGTTTCTTTGGAGTGCCATCAAGGAAATCAAGGCTCCTTTCATGTGTGATGTGCAACACGGAATTGCTCTGCACGCAGTGCAGGGGAATCGGGGCTCATATCGCGGCGAGGGGGAAGTCTCATGGTTTTTCTCGAGTTGCGGTGGGAACCTGGGGTATATTCACGAGTTACGACGGAGATGGCCCTTCCACCCACGTGTTTGTTCAGCGACGTCAGGACTCCTGCCTAGTTGCGAGGGACAACTCGGGATTCTCCTCGAGGCTTGGCAGGGCAATTTTGACGCCTCTCCAGCTGAGGCGGGAGACCAAGGGTCCCTTTCCACGTGCCACAGGAATCCTGGGACTCCTATCAAGTTTCACGAGGAGTCAGGCATCGTCTCCTTTGAAGGCACTGATCTCCACGTACCTCTGGAGTTTTCAAAGGATGTGAGGCCTCCGGTCGCGATGAGGTGGGGTACAAGGTCTTTCACTGTGGTCTCCACAGGGGATTCAGACATCCTTTCGCCTTGGGAGATGCAAGACGAGCCTGCACTCAAGTCACTGCAGGGATATCCGGCCTTATTTCGAGTCAAGGCATCGCGGTGTCCATTCCACTAGAGGCCGCAAACTCAGGGTCCCTCTCACATACTTAGAGCTGAGAGAAGCCTCCTCTTGAGGTGCTTGTGGTAAGGTGGTATACCTCTGGAGTCGAAGCCAGGGACTAACCTCTCAACTCGAGTTGATTCTTGGTCCACGGAGCTCTTTCGTTTTGCTACTGTGACATCAGGATCCCTCTAGCCTTGAAACAGTGTTCTTGGGGTTTCTCTGGAGTGCCATCAAGGAAATCAAGGTTCCTTTCATGTGTGATGTGCAACACGGAATTGCTCTGCACGCAGTGCAGGGGAATCGGGCCTCATCTCGCGGCGAGGGGGAAGTCTCATGATTTTTCTCGAGTTGCGGCGGGAACCTGGGGGATATTCTCCAGTTACGACGGGGATGGCCCTTCCACACACGTGTTTGTTCAGCGACGGCAGGACTCCTGCCTAGTTGCGAGGGACAACTCGGGATTCTCCTCGAGGCTTGGCAGGGCAATTGGGACGCCTCTCCAGCTGAGGCGGGAGACCAAGGCTCCCTTTCCACGTGCCACAGGCATCCTGGGACTCCTATCAAGTTTCACGAGGAGTCAGGCATCGTCTCCTTTGAAGGCACTGATCTCCGCATACCTCTGGAGTTTTCAATGGATGTGAGGCCTCCGGTCGCGATGAGGTGGGAAACTAGGTCTTTCTCTGTGGTCTCCACAGGGGATTCAGACATCCTTTCATCTTGGGAGATGCAAGACGAGCCTGCATTCAAGTCACTGCAGGGATATCCGGCCTTATTTCGAGTCAGGGCATCGCGGTGTCCTTTCCACTTGAGGCCGCAAACTCAGGGTCCCTCTCACATACCTAGAGCTGAGAGAAGCCTCCTCTTGAGGTGCTTGTGGTAAGGTGGTATTCCTCTGGAGTCGAAGCCAGGGACTAACCTCTCATCTCGAGTTGATTTTTGGTCCACGGAGCTCTTTCGTGTTGCTACAGTGACCTCAGGATCCCTCTAGCCTTGAAAGAGTGTTCTTGGGGTTTCTCTGGAGTGCCATCAAGGAAATCAAGGCTCCTTTCATGTGTGATGTGCAACACGGAATTGCTCTGCACGCAGTGCAGGGGAATCGGGCCTCATCTCGCGGCGAGGGGGAAGTCTCATGGTTTTTCTCGAGTTGCGGCGGGAACCTGGGGTATATTCTCGAGTTACGACGGGGATGACCCTTCCAACCACGTGTTTATTCAGCGACGTCAGGACTCATGCCTAGTTGCGAGGGACAACTCGGAATTATCCTCGAGGATTGGCAGGGCAATTGGATCGCCTCTCCAGCTGAGTGGGAGACCAAGGGTTCCTTTCCACGTGCCACAGGAATCCTGAGACTCCTATCAAGTTTCACGAGGAGTCAGGCATCGTCTCCTTTGGAGGCACTAATCTCCGCGTACCTCTGGAGTTTTCAAAGGATGTGAGGCCTCCGGTCGCGATGAGGTGGGGAACTAGGTCTTTCTCTGTAGTCTCCACAGGGGATTCAGACATCCTTTCGTCTTGGGAGATGCAAGACGAGCCTGCATTCAAGTCACTGCAGGGATATCCGGCCTTATTTCGAGTCAGGGCATCGCGGTGTCCATTCCACTTGAGGCCGCAAACTCAGGGTCCCTCTCACAAACCTAGAGCTGAGAGAAGCCTCCTCTTGAGGTGCTTGTTGTAAGGTGGTATTCCTCTGGAGTCGAAGCCAGGGACTAACCTCTCATCTCGAGTTGATTTGTGGTCCACGGAGCTCTTTCGTGTTGCTAGAGTGACCTCAGGATCCCTCTAGCCTTGAAACAGTGTTCTTGGGGTTTCTCTGGAGTGCCATCAAGGAAATCAAGGCTCCTTTCATGTGTGATGTGCAACACGGAATTGCTCTGCACGCAGTGCAGGAGAATCGGGCCTCATCTAGCGGCGAGGGGGAAGACTCATGGTTTTTCTCGAATTGCGGCGGGAACCTGGGGTATATTCTCGAGTTACGACGGGGATGACCCTTCCACCCACGTGTTTATTCAGCGACGTCAGGACTCATGCCTAGTTGCGAGGTACATCTCGGGTTTATCCTCGAGGATTGGCAGGGCAATTGGATCGCCTCTCCAGCTGAGTGGGAGACCAAGGGTTCCTTTCCACGTGTCACAGGAATCCTGGGACTCCTATCAAGTTTCACGAGGAATCAGGCATCGTCTTCTTTGGAGGCACTGATCTCCGCGTACCTCTGGAGTTTTCAAAGGATGTGAGGCTTCCGGTCGCGATGAGGTGGGGAACTAGGTCTTTCTCTGTGGTCTCCACAGGAGATTCAGACATCCTTTCGTCTTGGGAGATGCAAGACGAGCCTGCATTCAAGTCACTGCAGGGATATCCGGCCTTATTTCCAGTCAGGGCATGGCGGTGTCCATTCCACTTGTGGCCGAAAACTCAGGGTCCCTCTCACATACCTAGAGCTGAGAGAAGCCTCCTTTTGAGGTGCTTGTGGTAAGGTGGTATTCCTCTGGAGTCGAAGCCAGGGACTAACCTCTAATCTCCAGTTGATTTATGGTCCACGGAGCTCTTTCGTGTTGCTACAGTGACCTCAGGATCCCTCTAGCCTTGAAACAGTGTTCTTTGGGTTTCTCTGGAGTGCCATCAAGGAAATCAAGGCTCCTTTCATGTGTGATGTGCAACACGGAATTGCTCTGCACGCAGTGCAGGGGAATCGGGTCTCATCTCCTGGCGAGGGGGAAGTCTCATGGTTTTTCTCGAGTTGCGGCAGGAACTTGGGGTATATTCTCGAATTACGACGGGGACGGCCCTTCCACCCACGTGTTTGTTCAGCGAAGTCAGGACTCCTGCCTAGTTTCGAGGGAAAACTCGGGATTCTCCTCGAGGCTTGGCAGGGCAATTGGGACGCCTCTCCAGCTGAGGCGGGAGACCAAGCGTCCCTTTCCACGTGCCACAGGAATCCTGGGACTCCTATCAAGTTTCACGAGGAGTCAGGCATCGTCTCCTTTGGAGGCACTGATCTCTGCGTACCTCTGCAATTTTAAAAGGATGTGAGGCCTGCGGTTGCGATGAGGTGGGGAACTAGATCTTTCTCTGTGGTCTCCACAGGGGATTCAGACATCCTTTCGTCTTGGGAGATGCAAGACGAGCCTGCATTCAAGTCACTGCAGGGATATCAGGCCTTATTTCGAGTCAGGGCATCGCGGTGTCCTTTCCACTTGAGGCCGCAAACTCAGGGTCCCTCTCACATACCTAGAGCTGAGAGAAGCCTCCTCTTGAGGTGCTTGTGGTAAGGTGGTTTCCTCTGGAGTCGAAGCCAGGGACTAACCTCTCATCTCGAGTTGAACTTTGGTCCACGGAGCTCTTTGGTGTTGCTACAGTGACCTCAGGATCCCTCTAGCCTTGAAACAGTGTTCTTGGGGTTTCTCTGGAGTGCCATCAAGGAAATCAAGGCTCCTTTCATGTGTGATGTGCAACACGGAATTGCTCTGCACGCAGTGCAGGGGAATCGGGCCTCATCTCGCGGCGATGGGGAAGTCTCATGGTTTTTCTCGAGTTGCGGCGGGATCCTGGGGTATACTCTCGAGTTACGACGGGGATGTCCCTTACACCCACGTGTTTCTTCAGCGACGGCAGGACTCTTGCCTAGTTGCGAGGGACAACTCGGGATTCTCCTCGAGGCTTGGCAGGGCAATTGGGACGCCTCTCCAGCTGAGGCAGGAGACCAAGGGTCCCTTTCCACGTGCCACAGGAATCCTGGGACTCCTATCAAGTTTCACGAGGAGTCAGGCATTGTCTCCTTTGGAGGCACTGATCTCTGCGTACCTCTGGAGTTTTCCAAGGATGTGAGGCTTCCGGTCGCCATGAGGTGGGGAACTAGGTCTTTCTCTGTGGTCTCCACAGGGGATTCAGACATCCTTTCATCTTGGGAGATGCAAGACGAGCCTGCATTCAAGTCACTGCAGGGATATCCGGCCTTATTTCACGTCAGTGCATCGCGGTGTCCATTCCACTTGTGGCCGCAAACTCAGGGTCCCTCTCACATACCTAGAGCTGAGATAAGCCTCCTCTTGAGGTGCTTGTGGTAAGGTGGTATTCCTCTGGAGTCGAAGCCAGGGACTAACCTCTCATCTCGAGTTGATTTTTGGTCCACGGAGCTCTTTCGTGTTGCTAAAGAGACCTCAGGATGCCTCTAGCCTTGAAACAGTGTTCTTGGGGTTTCTCTGGAGTGCCATCAAGGAAATCAAGGCTCCTTTCATGTGTGATGTGCAACACGGAATTGCTCTGCACGCAGTGCAGGGGAATCGGGCCTCATCTCGCGGCGAGGGGGAGGTCTCATGGTTTTTCTCGAGTTGCGGCGGGAACCTGGGGTATATTCTCGAGTTACGACGGGGATGTCCCTTCCACCCACGTGTTTATTCAGTGACGTCAGGACTCATGCCTAGTTGCGAGGTACATCTCGGGATTATCCTCGAGGATTTTCACGGCAATTGGATCACCTCTCCAGCTGAGTGGGAGACCAAGGGTTCCTTTCCACGTGCCACAGGAATCCTGGGACTCCTATCAAGTCTCACGAGGAATCAGGCATCGTCTTCTTTGAAGGCACTGATCTCTGCGTACCTCTGGAGTTTTCAAAGGATGTGAGGCCTCCGGTCGCGATGAGGTGGGGAACTAGGTCTTTCTCTGTGGTCTCCACAGGGGATTCAGACATCCTTTCGTCTTGGGAGATGCAAGACGAGCCGGCATTCAAGTCACTGCAGGGATATCCGGCCTTATTTTGAGTCAGGGCATCGCGGTGTCCTTTCCACTTGAGGCCGCAAACTCAGGGTCCCTCTCACATACCTAGAGCTGAGAGAAGCCTCCTCTTGAGGTGCTTGTGGTAAGGTGGTATTCCTCTGGAGTCGAAGCCAGGGACTAACCTCTCATCTCGAGTTGATTTTTGGTCCACGGAGCTCTTTCGTGTTGCTAAAGAGACCTCAGGATGCCTCTAGCCTTGAAACAGTGTTCTTGGGGTTTCTCTGGAGTGCCATCAAGGAAATCAAGGCTCCTTTCATGTGTGATGTGCAACACGGAATTGCTCTGCACGCAGTGCAGGGGAATCGGGCCTCATCTCGCGGCGAGCGGGAAGTCTCATGGTTTTTCTCGAGTTGCGGCGGGATCCTGGGGTATATTCTCGAGTTACGACGGGGATAGCCCTTCCACACAAGTGTTTGTTCAGCGACGGCAGGACTCCTGCCTAGTTGCGAGGGAAAACTCGGGATTCTCCTCGAGGCTTGGCAGGGCATTTGGGACGCCTCTCGAGCTGAGGCGGGAGACCAAGGGTCCCTTTCCACGTGCCACAGTAATCCTGGGACTCCTAAAAAGTTTCACGACGAGTCAGGCATCGTCTCCTTTGGAGGCACTGATCTCCGTGTACCTCTGGAGTTTTCAAAGGATGTGAGGCCTCCGGTCGCGATGAGTTGGGGAACTAGGTCTTTCTCTGTGATCCCCACAGGGGATTCAGACATCCTTTCATCTTGGGAGATGCAAAACGAGCCTGCATTCAAGTCACTGCAGGGATATCCGGCGTTATTTTGCGTCAGGGCATCGCAGTGTCCATTCCACTTGAGGCCGCAAACTCAGGGTCCCTCTCACATACCTAGAGCTGAGAGAAGCCTCCTCTTGAGGTGCTTGTGGTAAGGTGGTATTCCTCTGGAGTCGAAGCCAGGGACTAACCTCTCTTCTCGAGTTGATTTTTGGTCAACGGAGCTCTTTCCTGTTGCTTCAGTGACCTCAGGATCCCTCTAGCCTTGAAACAGTTTTCTTGGGGTTTCTCTTGAGTGCCATCAAGGAAATCAAGGCTCCTTTCATGTTTGATGTGCAGCACGGAATTGCTTTGAATGCAGTGCAGGGGAATCGGGCCTCATCTTACGGCGAGGGCGAAGTCTCACGGTTTTTCTCGAGTTGCGGTAGGAACATGGGTTATATTCTCGAGTTACGACGGGGATGGCCCTTCCACCCACGTGTTTGTTCAGCGAAGTCAGGACTCCAGCCTAGTTGCGAGGGACAACTCGGAATTCTCCTCGAGGCTTGGCAGGGCAATTGGGATGCCTCTCCAGCTGAGGCGGGAGACCAAGGGTCCCTTTCCACGTGCCACAGGAATCCTGGGACTCCTAAGAAGTTTCACGAGGAGTCAGGCATCGTCTCCTTTGGAGGCACTGATCTCCGCGTACCTGTGGAGTTTTCAAAGGATGTGAGGCCTCAGGTCGCGATGAGGTGGGGAACTAGGTGTTTCTCTGTGGTCTCCACAGGGGATTCAGACATCCTTTCGTCTTGGGAGATGCAAGACGAGGTGCATTCAAGTCACTGCAGGGATATCCAGCCTTATTTCCAGTCAGGGCATGGCGGTGTCCATTCCACTTGTGGCCGAAAACTCAGGGTCCCTCTCACATACCTAGAGCTGAGAGAAGCCTCCTCTTGAGGTGCTTGTGGTAAGGTGGTATTCCTCTGGAGTCGAAGCCAGGGACTAACCTCTCATCTCGAGTTGATTTTTGGTCCACGGAGCTCTTTAGTGTTGCTACAGTGACCTCAGGATCCCTCTAGCCTTGAAACAGTGTTCTTGGGATTCTCTGGAGTGCCATCAAGGAAATCAAGGCTCCTTTCATGTTTGATGTGCAACACGGAATTGCTTTGAATGCAGTGCAGGGGAATCGGGCCTCATCTTGCGGCGAGGGGGAAGTCTCATGGTTTTTCTCGAGTTGCGGGGGGAACCTGGGCTATATTCTCGAGTTACGACTGGGATGGCCCTTCCACCCACGTGTTTGTTCAGCGACGTCAGGACTCCTGCCTAGTTGCGAGGGACAACTCGGGATTCTCCTCGAGGTTTGACAGGGCAATTGGGACGCCTCTCCAGCTGAGGCGGGAGACCAAGTGTCCCTTTCCACGTGCCGCAGGAATCCTGGGACTCCTATCAAGTTTCACGAGGAGTCAGGCATCGTCTCCTTTGGAGGCACTGATCTCAGTGTACCTCTGGAGTTTTCAAAGAATGTGAGGCCTCCGGTCGCAATGAGGTGTGGAACTAGGTCTTTCTCTGTGGTCTCCACAGGGGATTCAGACATCCTTTCGTCTTGGGAGATGCAAGACGAGCCTTCATTCAAGTCACTGCAGGGATATCAGGCCTTATTTCGAGTCAGGGCATCGCGGTGTCCATTCCACTTGAGGCCGCAAACTCAGGGTCCCTCTCACATACCTAGAGCTGAGAGAAGCCTCCTCTTGAGGTGCTTGTGGTAAGGTGGTTTCCTCTGGAGTCGAAGCCAGGGACTAACCTCTCATCTCGAGTTGAACTTTGGTCCACGGAGCTCTTTCGTGTTGCTACAGTGACCTCAGGATCCCTCTAGCCTTGAAACAGTGTTCTTGGGGTTTCTCTGGAGTGCCATCAAGGAAATCAAGGCTCCTTTCATGTGTGATGTGCAACACGGAATTGCTCTGCACGCAGTGCAGGGGAATCGGGCCTCATCTCGCGGCGAGGGGGAAGTCTCATGGTTTTTCTCAAGTTGCGGCGGGATCCTGGGGTATACTCTTGAGTTACGACGGGGATGTCCCTTACACCCACGTGTTTATTCAGTGACATCAGGACTCTTGCCTAGTTGCGAGGGACAACTCGGGATTCTCCTCGAGGCTTGGCAGGGCAATTGGGACGCCTCTCCAGCTGAGGCAGGAGACCAAGGGTCCCTTTCCACGTGCCACAGGAATCCTGGGACTCCTATCAAGTTTCACGAGGAGTCAGGCATCGTCTCCTTTGGAGGCACTGATCTCTGCGTACCTCTGGAGTTTTCCAAGGATGTGAGGCCTCCGGTCGCGATGAGGTGGGGAACTAGGTCTTTCTCTGTGGTCTCCAGAGGGGATTCAGACATCCTTTCGTCTTGGGAGATGCAAGACGAGCCGGCATTCAAGTCACTGCAGGGATATCCGGCCTTATTTTGAGTCAGGGCATCGCGGTGTCCTTTCCACTTGAGGCCGCAACCTCAGGGTCCCTCTCACATACCTAGAGCTGAGAGAAGCCTCCTCTTGAGGTGCTTGTGGTAAGGTGGTATTCCTCTGGAGTCGAAGCCAGGAACTAACCTCTCATCTCGAGTTGATTTTTGGTCCACGGAGCTCTTTCGTGTTGCTAAAGAGACCTCAGGATGCCTCTAGCCTTGAAACAGTGTTCTTGGGGTTTCTCTGGAGTGCCATCAAGGAAATCAAGGCTCCTTTCATGTGTGATGTGCAACACGGAATTGCTCTGCACGCAGTGCAGGGGAATCGGGCCTCATCTCGCGGCGAGGGGGAAGTCTCATGGTTTTTCTCGAGTTGCGGCGGGAACCTGGGGTATATTCTCGAGTTACGACGGGGATAGCCCCTCCACACAAGTGTTTGTTCAGCGACGGCAGGACTCCTGCCTAGTTGCGAGGGAAAACTCGGGATTCTCCTCGAGGCTTGGCAGGGCATTTGGGACGCCTCTCGAGCTGAGGCGGGAGACCAAGGGTCCCTTTCCACGTGCCACAGGAATCCTGGGACTCCTATCAAGTTTCACGAGGAGTCAGGCATCGTCTCCTTTGGAGGCACTGATCTCCGCGTACCTCTGGAGTTTTCAAAAGATGTGAGGCCTCCGGTCGCGATGAGGTGGGGAACTAGGTGTTTCTCTGTGGTCTCCACAGGGGATTCAGACATCCTTTCGTCTTGGGAGATGCAAGACGAGGTGCATTCAAGTCACTGCAGGGATATCCAGCCTTATTTCCAGTCAGGGCATGGCGGTGTCCATTCCACTTGTGGCCGAAAACTCAGGGTCCCTCTCACATACCTAGAGCTGAGAGAAGCCTCCTCTTGAGGTGCTTGTGGTAAGGTGGTATTCCTCTGGAGTCGAAGCCAGGGACTAACCTCTCATCTCGAGTTGATTTTTGGTCCACGGAGCTCTTTAGTGTTGCTACAGTGACCTCAGGATCCCTCTAGCCTTGAAACAGTGTTCTTGGGATTCTCTGGAGTGCCATCAAGGAAATCAAGGCTCCTTTCATGTTTGATGTGCAACACGGAATTGCTTTGAATGCAGTGCAGGGGAATCGGGCCTCATCTTGCGGCGAGGGGGAAGTCTAATGGTTTTTCCTGAGTTGCGGGGGGAACCTGGGCTATATTCTCGAGTTACGACTGGGATGGCCCTTCCACCCACGTGTTTGTTCAGCGACGTCAGGACTCCTGCCTAGTTGCGAGGGACAACTCGGGATTCTCCTCGAGGTTTGACAGGGCAATTGGGACGCCTCTCCAGCTGAGGCGGGAGACCAAGTGTCCCTTTCCACGTGCCGCAGGAATCCTGGGACTCCTATCAAGTTTCACGAGGAGTCAGGCATCGTCTCCTTTGGAGGCACTGATCTCAGTGTACCTCTGGAGTTTTCAAAGTATGTGAGGCCTCCGGTCGCAATGAGGTGGGGAACTAGGTCTTTCTCTGTGGTCTCCACAGGGTATTCAGACATCCTTTCGTCTTGGGAGATGCAAGACGAGCCTGCATTCAAGTCACTGCAGGGATATCAGGCCTTATTTCGAGTCAGGGCATCGCGGTGTCCATTCCACTTGAGGCCGCAAACTCAGGGTCCCTCTCACATACCTAGAGCTGAGAGAAGCCTCCTCTTGAGGTGCTTGTGGTAAGGTGGTATTCCTCTGGAGTCGAAGCCAGGGACTAACCTCTCATCTCGAGTTGAACTTTGGTCCACGGAGCTCTTTCGTGTTGCTACAGTGACCTCAGGATCCCTCTAGCCTTGAAACAGTGTTCTTGGGGTTTCTCTGGAGTGCCATCAAGGAAATCAAGGCTCCTTTCATGTGTGATGTGCAACACGGAATTGCTCTGCACGCAGTGCAGGGGAATCGGGCCTCATCTCGCGGCGAGGGGGAAGTCTCATGGTTTTTCTCGAGTTGCGGCGGGATCCTGGGGTATACTCTCGAGTTACGACGGGGATGTCCCTTACACCCACGTGTTTCTTCAGCGACGGCAGGACTCTTGCCTAGTTGCGAGGGACAACTCGGGATTCTCCTCGAGGCTTGGCAGGGCAATTGGGACGCCTCTCCAGCTGAGGCAGGAGACCAAGGGTCCCTTTCCACGTGCCACAGGAATCCTGGGACTCCTATCAAGTTTCACGAGGAGTCAGGCATCGTCTCCTTTGGAGGCACTGATCTCTGCGTACCTCTGGAGTTTTCCAAGGATGTGAGGATTCCGGTCGCCATGAGGTGGGGAACTAGGTGTTTTTCTGTGGTCTCCACAGGGGATTCAGACATCCTTTCATCTTGGGAGATGCAAGACGAGCCTGCATTCAAGTCACTGCAGGGATATCCGGCCTTATTTCACGTCAGTGCATCGCGGTGTCCATTCCACTTGTGGCCGCAAACTCAGGGTCCCTCTCACATACCTAGAGCTGAGATAAGCCTCCTCTTGAGGTGCTTGTGGTAAGGTGGTATTCCTCTGGAGTCGAAGCCAGGGACTAACCTCTCATCTCGAGTTGATTTTTGGTCCACGGAGCTCTTTCGTGTTGCTACAGTGACCTCAGGATCCCTCTAGCCTTGAAACAGTGTTCTTGGGGTTTCTCTGGAGTGCCATCAAGGAAATCAAGGCTCCTTTCATGTGTGATGTGCAACACGGAATTGCTCTGCACGCAGTGCAGGGGAATCGGGCCTCATCTCGCGGCGAGGGGGAGGTCTCATGGTTTTTCTCGAGTTGCGGCGGGAACCTGGGGTATATTCTCGAGTTACGACGGGGATGGCCCTTCCACCTACGTGTTTGTTCAGCGACGTCAGGACTCCTGCCTAGTTGCGAGGGACAACTCGGGATTCTCCTCCCGGCTTGGCAGGGCAATTCGGACGCCTCTCCAGCTGAGGCGGGAGACCAAGGGTCCCTTTCCACGTGCCACAGGAATCCTGGGACTCCTATCAAGTTTCACGAGGAATCAGGCATCGTCTTCTTTGGAGGCACTGATCTCTGCGTACCTCTGGAGTTTTCAAAGGATGTGAGGCCTCCGGTCGCGATGAGGTGGGGAACTAGGTCTTTCTCTGTGGTCTCCAGAGGGGATTCAGACATCCTTTCGTCTTGGGAGATGCAAGACGAGCCGGCATTCAAGTCACTGCAGGGATATCCGGCCTTATTTTGAGTCAGGGCATCGCGGTGTCCTTTCCACTTGAGGCCGCAAACTCAGGGTCCCTCTCACATACCTAGAGCTGAGAGAAGCCTCCTCTTGAGGTGCTTGTGGTAAGGTGGTATTCCTCTGGAGTCGAAGCCAGGAAATAACCTCTCATCTCGAGTTGATTTTTGGTCCACGGAGCTCTTTCGTGTTGCTAAAGAGACCTCAGGATGCCTCTAGCCTTGAAACAGTGTTCTTGGGGTTTCTCTGGAGTGCCATCAAGGAAATCAAGGCTCCTTTCATGTGTGATGTGCAACACGGAATTGCTCTGCACGCAGTGCAGGGGAATCGGGCCTCATCTCGCGGCGAGGGGGAAGTCTCATGGTTTTTCTCGAGTTGCGGCGGGAACCTGGGGTATATTCTCGAGTTACGACGGGGATAGCCCCTCCACACAAGTGTTTGTTCAGCGACGGCAGGACTCCTGCCTAGTTGCGAGGGAAAACTCGGGATTCTCCTCGAGGCTTGGCAGGGCATTTGGGACGCCTCTCGAGCTGAGGCGGGAGACCAAGGGTCCCTTTCCACGTGCCACAGGAATCCTGGGACTCCTATCAAGTTTCACGAGGAGTCAGGCATCGTCTCCTTTGGAGGCACTGATCTCCGCGTACCTCTGGAGTTTTCAAAAGATGTGAGGCCTCCGGTCGCGATGAGGTGGGGAACTAGGTGTTTCTCTGTGGTCTCCACAGGGGATTCAGACATCCTTTCGTCTTGGGAGATGCAAGACGAGGTGCATTCAAGTCACTGCAGGGATATCCAGCCTTATTTCCAGTCAGGGCATGGCGGTGTCCATTCCACTTGTGGCCGAAAACTCAGGGTCCCTCTCACATACCTAGAGCTGAGAGAAGCCTCCTCTTGAGGTGCTTGTGGTAAGGTGGTATTCCTCTGGAGTCGAAGCCAGGGACTAACCTCTCATCTCGAGTTGATTTTTGGTCCACGGAGCTCTTTAGTGTTGCTACAGTGACCTCAGGATCCCTCTAGCCTTGAAACAGTGTTCTTGGGGTTTCTCTGGAGTGCCATCAAGGAAATCAAGGCTCCTTTCATGTTTGATGTGCAACACGGAATTGCTTTGAATGCAGTGCAGGGGAATCGGGCCTCATCTTGCGGCGATGGGGAAGTCTAATGGTTTTTCTTGAGTTGCGGGGGGAACCTGGGCTATATTCTCGAGTTACGACTGGGATGGCCCTTCCACCCACGTGTTTGTTCAGCGACGTCAGGACTCCTGCCTAGTTGCGAGGGACAACTCGGGATTCTCCTCGAGGTTTGACAGGGCAATTGGGACGCCTCTCCAGCTGAGGCGGGAGACCAAGTGTCCCTTTCCACGTGCCGCAGGAATCCTGGGACTCCTATCAAGTTTCACGAGGAGTCAGGCATCGTCTCCTTTGGAGGCACTGATCTCAGTGTACCTCTGGAGTTTTCAAAGTATGTGAGGCCTCCGGTCGCAATGAGGTGGGGAACTAGGTCTTTCTCTGTGGTCTCCACAGGGTATTCAGACATCCTTTCGTCTTGGGAGATGCAAGACGAGCCTGCATTCAAGTCACTGCAGGGATATCCGGCCTTATTTCGAGTCAGGGCATCGCGGTGTCCATTCCACTTGAGGCCGCAAACTCAGGGTCCCTCTCACATACTTAGAGCTGAGAGAAGCCTCCTCTTGAGGTGCTTGTGGTAAGGTGGTTTCCTCTGGAGTCGAAGCCAGGGACTAACCTCTCATCTCGAGTTGAACTTTGGTCCACGGAGCTCTTTCGTGTTGCTACAGTGACCTCAGGATCCCTCTAGCCTTGAAACAGTGTTCTTGGGGTTTCTCTGGAGTGCCATCAAGGAAATCAAGGCTCCTTTCATGTGTGATGTGCAACACGGAATTGCTCTGCACGCAGTGCAGGGGAATCGGGCCTCATCTCGCGGCGAGGGGGAAGTCTCATGGTTTTTCTCGAGTTGCGGCGGGATCCTGGGGTATACTCTCGAGTTACGACGGGGATGTCCCTTACACCCACGTGTTTCTTCAGCGACGGCAGGACTCTTGCCTAGTTGCGAGGGACAACTCGGGATTCTCCTCGAGGCTTGGCAGGGCAATTGGGACGCCTCTCCAGCTGAGGCAGGAGACCAAGGGTCCCTTTCCACGTGCCACAGGAATCCTGGGACTCCTATCAAGTTTCACGAGGAGTCAGGCATCGTCTCCTTTGGAGGCACTGATCTCTGCGTACCTCTGGAGTTTTCCAAGGATGTGAGGCTTCCGGTCGCCATGAGGTGGGGAACTAGGTGTTTTTCTGTGGTCTCCACAGGGGATTCAGACATCCTTTCATCTTGGGAGATGCAAGACGAGCCTGCATTCAAGTCACTGCAGGGATATCCGGCCTTATTTCACGTCAGTGCATCGCGGTGTCCATTCCACTTGTGGCCGCAAACTCAGGGTCCCTCTCACATACCTAGAGCTGAGATAAGCCTCCTCTTGAGGTGCTTGTGGTAAGGTGGTATTCCTCTGGAGTCGAAGCCAGGGACTAACCTCTCATCTCGAGTTGATTTTTGGTCCACGGAGCTCTTTCGTGTTGCTACAGTGACCTCAGGATCCCTCTAGCCTTGAAACAGTGTTCTTGGGGTTTCTCTGGAGTGCCATCAAGGAAATCAAGGCTCCTTTCATGTGTGATGTGCAACACGGAATTGCTCTGCACGCAGTGCAGGGGAATCGGGCATCATCTCGCGGCGAGGGGGAGGTCTCATGGTTTTTCTCGAGTTGCGGCGGGAACCTGGGGTATATTCTCGAGTTACGACGGGGATGGCCCTTCCACCTACGTCTTTGTTCAGCGACGTCAGGACTCCTGCCTAGTTGCGAGGGACAACTCGGGATTCTCCTCCCGGCTTGGCAGGGCAATTCGGACGCCTCTCCAGCTGAGGCGGGAGACTAAGGGTCCCTTTCCACGTGCCACAGGAATCCTGGGACTCCTATCAAGTTTCACGAGGAATCAGGCATCGTCTTCTTTGGAGGCACTGATCTCTGCGTACCTCTGGAGTTTTCAAAGGATGTGAGGCCTCCGGTCGCGATGAGGTGGGGAACTAGGTCTTTCTCTGTGGTCTCCAGAGGGGATTCAGACATCCTTTCGTCTTGGGAGATGCAAGACGAGCCGGCATTCAAGTCACTGCAGGGATATCCGGCCTTATTTTGAGTCAGGGCATCGCGGTGTCCTTTCCACTTGAGGCCGCAAACTCAGGGTCCCTCTCACATACCTAGAGCTGAGAGAAGCCTCCTCTTGAGGTGCTTGTGGTAAGGTGGTATTCCTCTGGAGTCGAAGCCAAGAACTAACCTCTCATCTCGAGTTGATTTTTGGTCCACGGAGCTCTTTCGTGTTGCTACAGTGACCTCAGGATCCCTCTAGCCTTGAAACAGTGTTCTTGGGGTTTCTCTGGAGTGCCATCAAGGAAATCAAGGCTCCTTTCATGTGTGATGTGCAACACGGAATTGCTCTGCACGCAGTGCAGGGGAATCGGGCCTCATCTCGCGGCGAGGGGGAAGTCTCATGGTTTTTCTCGAGTTGCGGCGGGAACCTGGGGTATATTCTCGAGTTACGATGGGGATAGCCCCTCCACACAAGTGTTTGTTCAGCGACGGCAGGACTCCTGCCTAGTTGCGAGGGAAAACTCGGGATTCTCCTCGAGGCTTGGCAGGGCATTTGGGACGCCTCTCGAGCTGAGGCGGGAGACCAAGGGTCCCTTTCCACGTGCCACAGGAATCCTGGGACTCCTATCAAGTTTCACGAGGAGTCAGGCATCGTCTCCTTTGGAGGCACTGATCTCCGCGTACCTCTGGAGTTTTCAAAAGATGTGAGGCCTCCGGTCGCGATGAGGTGGGGAACTAGGTGTTTCTCTGTGGTCTCCACAGGGGATTCAGACATCCTTTCGTCTTGGGAGATGCAAGACGAGCCTGCATTCAAGTCACTGCAGGGATATCCGGCCTTATTTCGAGTCAGGGCATCGCGGTGTCCATTCCACTTGAGGCCACAAACTCAGGGTCCCTCTCACATACCTAGAGCTGAGAGAAGCCTCCTCTTGAGGTGCTTGTGGTAAGGTGGTATTCCTCTGGAGTCGAAGCTAGGGACTAACCTCTCATCTCGAGTTGATTTTTGGTCCACGGAGCTCTTTCGTGTTGCTACAGTGACCTCAGGATTCCTCTGGCCTTGAAACAGTGTTCTTGGGGTTTCTCTGGAGTACCATCAAGGAAATCAAGGCTCCTTTCATGTGTGATGTTCAAGACGGAATTGCTCTGCACGCAGTGCAGGGGAATCGGGCCTCATCTCGCGGCGAGGGGGAAGTCTCATGGTTTTTCTCGAGTTGCGGCGGGAACCTGGGGTATATTCTCGAGTTACGACGGGGCTGGTCCTTCCACCCACGTGTTTGTTCAGTGACGTCAGGACTCCTGCCTAGTTGCGAGGGACAACTCGGGATTCTCCTCCCGGCTTGGCAGGGCAATTGGGACGCCTCTCCAGCTGAGGCGGGAGACCAAGGGTCCCTTTCCACGTGCCACAAGAATCCTGGGACTCCTAAGAAGTTTCACGAGGAGTCAGGCATCGTCTCCTTTGAAGGCACTGATCTCCGCGTACCTCTGGAGTTTTCAAAGGATGTGAGGCCTCAGGTCGCGATGAGGTGGGGAACTAGGTGTTTCTCTGTGGTCTCCACAGGGGATTCAGACATCCTTTCGTCTTGGGAGATGCAAGACGAGCCTGCATTCAAGTCACTGCAGGGATATCCAGCCTTATTTCCAGTCAGGGCATCGCGGTGTCCATTCCACTTGTGGCTGCAAACTCAGGGTCCCTCTCACATACCTAGAGCTGAGAGAAGCCTCCTCTTGAGGTGCTTGTGGTAAGGTGGTATTCCTCTGGAGTCGAAGCCAGGGACTAACCTCTAATCTCCAGTTGATTTATAGTCCACGGAGCTCTTTCGTGTTGCTACAGTGACCTCAGGATCCCTCTGGCCTTGAAACAGTGTTCTTGGGGTTTCTCTGGAGTGCCATCAAGGAAATCAAGGCTCCTTTCATGTGTGATGTGCAACACGGAATTGCTCTGCACGCAGTGCAGGGAAATTGGGCCTCATCTCGCGGCGAGGTGGAAGTCTCATGGTTTTTCTCGAGTTGCGGCGGGAACCTGGGGTATATTCTCAAGTTACGACGTGGATGGCCCTTCCAAACACGTGTTTGTTCAGCGACGTCAGGACTCCTGCCTAGTTGCGAGGGACAACTCGGGATTCTCTTCGAGGCTTCGCAGGGCAATTGGGACGCCTCTCCAGCTGAGGCGGGAGACCAAGGGTCCCTTTCCACGTGCCACAGGAATCCTGGGACTCCTAAAAAGTTTCACGATGAGTCAGGCATCGTCTCCTTTGGAGGCACTGATCTCCGTGTACCTCTGGAGTTTTCAAAGGATGTGAGGCCTCCGGTCGCGATGAGTTGGGGAACTAGGTCTTTCTCTGTGATCCCCACAGGGGATTCAGACATCCTTTCATCTTGGGAGATGCAAAACGAGCCTGCATTCAAGTCACTGCAGGGATATCCGGCGTTATTTTGCGTCAGGGCATCGCAGTGTCCATTCCACTTGAGGCCGCAAACTCAGGGTCCCTCTCACATACCTAGAGCTGAGAGAAGCCTCCTCTTGAGGTGCTTGTGGTAAGGTGGTATTCCTCTGGAGTCGAAGCCAGGGACTAACCTCTGATCTCGAGTTGATTTTTGGTCAACGGAGCTCTTTCGTGTGGCTACAGTGACCTCAGGATCTCTCTAGCCTTGAAACAGTTTTCTTGGGGATTCTCTGGAGTGCCATCAAGGAAATCAAGGCTCCTTTCATGTTTGATGTGCAGCACGGAATTGCTTTGAATGCAGTGCAGGGGAATCGGGCCTCATCTTACGGCGAGGGGGAAGTCTCACGGTTTTTCTCGAGTTGCGGTAGGAACATGGGTTATATTCTCGAGTTACGACGGGGATGGCCCTTCCACCCTCGTGTTTGTTCAGCGAAGTCAGGACTCCTGCCTAGTTGCGAGCGACAACTCGGAATTCTCCTCGAGGCTTGGCAGGGCAATTGGGATGCCTCTCCAGCTGAGGCGGGAGACCAAGGGTTCCTTTCCACGTGCCACAGGAATCCTGGGACTCCTAAGAAGTTTCACGAGGAGTCAGGCATCGTCTCCTTTGGAGGCACTGATCTCCGCGTACCTGTGGAGTTTTCAAAGGATGTGAGGCCTCAGGTCGCGATGAGGTGGGGAACTAGGTGTTTCTCTGTGGTCTCCACAGGGGATTCAGACATCCTTTCGTCTTGGGAGATGCAAGACGAGCCTGCATTCAAGTCACTGCAGGGATATCCGGCCTTATTTCCAGTCAGGGCATGGCGGTGTCCATTCCACTTGTGGCCGAAAACTCAGGATCCCTCTCACATACCTAGAGCTGAGAGAAGCCTCCTCTTGAGGTGCTTGTGGTAAGGTGGTATTCCTCTGGAGTCGAAGCCAGGAACTAACCTCTCATCTCCAGTTGATTTATGGTCCACGGAGCTCTTTCTTGTTGCTACAGTGACCTCAGGATCCCTCTAGCCTTGAAACAGTGTTCTTTGGGTTTCTCTGGAGTGCCATCAAGGAAATCAAGGCTCCTTTCATGTGTGATGTGCAACACGGAATTGCTCTGCACGCACTGCAGGGGAATCGGGGCTCATCTCGTGGCGAGGGGGAAGTCTCATGGTTTTTCTCGAGTTGCGGCAGGAACCTGGGGTATATTCTCGAGTTCCGACGGGGATGGCCCTTCCACCCACGTGTTTGTTCAGCGACGTCAGGACTCCTGCCTAGTTGCGAGGGACAACTCGGGATTCTCCTCGAGGCTTGGCAGGGCAATTGGGACGCCTCTCCAGCTGAGGCGGGAGACCAAGGGTCCCTTTCCACGTGCCACAGGAATCCTGGGTCTCCTATCAAGTTTCACGAGGCGTCAGGCATCGTCTCCTTTGGAGGCACTGATCTCCGCGTACCTCTGGAGTTTTCAAAGGATGTGAGGCCTCCGGTCGCGATGTGGTGGGGAACTAGGTTTTTCTCTGTGGTCTCCCCAGGGGATTCAGACATCCTTTCGTCTTGGGAGATGCAAGACGAGCCTGCATTCAAGTCACTGCAGGGATATCCGGCCTTATTTCGAGTCAGAGCATCGCGGTTTCCATTCCACTTGAGGCCACAAACTCAGGGTCCCTCTCACATAGCTAGAGCTGAGAGAAGCCTCCTCTTGAGGTGCTTGTGGTAAGGTGGTATTCCTCTGGAGTCGAAGCCAGGGACTAACCTCTCATCTCGAGTTGATTTGTGGTCCACGGAGCTCTTTCTTGTTGCTACAGTGACCTCAGGATCCCTCTACCCTTGAAACAGTGTTCTTGGGGTTTCTCTGGAGAGCCATCAAGGAAATCAAGGCTCCTTTCATGTTTGATGTGCAACACGGAATTGCTTTGAATGCAGTGCAGGGGAATCGGGCCTCATCTTACGGCGAGGGGGAAGTCTCACGGTTTTTCTCGAGTTGCGGTGGCAACCTGGGGTATATTCTCGAGTTACGACGGGGATGGCCCTTCCACCCACGTGTTTGTTCAGCGACGTCAGGACTCCTGCCTAGTTGCGAGGGACAACTCGGGATTCTCCTCGAGGCTTGGCAGGGCAATTGGGACGCCTCTCCAGCTGAGGCGGGAGACCAAGGGTCCCTTTCCACGTGCCACAGGAATCCTGGGACTCCTATCAAGTTTCACGAGGCATCAGGCATCGTCTCCTTTGGAGGCACTGATCTCCGCGTACCTCTGAAGTTTTCAAAGGATGTGAGGCCTCCGGTCGCGATGAGGTGGGGAACTAGGTTTTTCTCTGTGGTCTCCCCAGGGGATTCAGACATCCTTTCGTCTTGGGAGATGCAAGACGAGCCTGCATTCAAGTCACTGCAGGGATATTCGGCCTTATTTCGAGTCAGGGCATCGCGGTTTCCATTCCACTTGAGGCCACAAACTCAGGGTCCCTCTCACATACCTAGAGCTGAGAGAAGCCTCCTCTTGAGGTGCTTGTGGTAAGGTGGTATTCCTCTGGAGTCGAAGCCAGGGACTAACCTCTCATCTCGAGTTGATTTTTGGTCCACGGCGCTCTTTCTTGTTGCTACAGTGACCTCAGGATCCCTCTAGCCTTGAAAGAGTGTTCTTGGGGATTCTCTGGAGTGCCATCAAGGAAATCAAGGCTCCTTTCATGTGTGATGTTCAAGACGGAATTGCTCTGCACGCAGTCCAGGGGAATCAGGCCTCATCTAGCGGCGAGGGGGAAGTCTCATGGTTTTTCTCGAGTTGCGACGGGAACCTGGGGTATATTCTCGAGTTACGACGGGGATGGCCCTTCCACCCACGTGTTTGTTCAGCGAAGTCAGGACTCCTGCCTAGTTGCGAGGGACAACTCGGGATTCTCTTCGAGGCTTCACAGGGCAATTGGGACGCCTCTCCAGCTGAGGCGGGAGACCAAGGGTCCCTTTCCACGTGCCACAGGAATCCTGGGACTCCTAAAAAGTTTCACGATGAGTCAGGCATCGTCTCCTTTGGAGGCACTGATCTCCGTGTACTTCTGGAGTTTTCAAAGGATGTGAGGCCTCCGGTCGCGATGAGTTGGGGAACTAGGTCTTTCTCTGTGATCCCCACAGGGGATTCAGACATCCTTTCATCTTGGGAGATGCAAAACGAGCCTGCATTCAAGTCACTGCAGGGATATCCGGCGTTATTTTGCGTCAGGGCATCGCAGTGTCCATTCCACTTGAGGCCGCAAACTCAGGGTCCCTCTCACATACCTAGAGCTGAGAGAAGCCTCCTCTTGAGGTGCTTGTGGTAAGGTGGTATTCCTCTGGAGTCGAAGCCAGGGACTAACCTCTCTTCTCGAGTTGATTTTTGGTCAACGGAGCTCTTTCGTGTGGCTACAGTGACCTCAGGATCTCTCTAGCCTTGAAACAGTTTTCTTGGGGTTTCTCTGGAGTGCCATCAAGGAAATCAAGGCTCCTTTCATGTTTGATGTGCAGCACGGAATTGCTTTGAATGCAGTGCAGGGGAATCGGGCCTCATCTTACGGCGAGGGGGAAGTCTCACGGTTTTTCTCGAGTTGCGGTAGGAACATGGGTTATATTCTCGAGTTACGACGGGGATGGCCCTTCCACCCTCGTGTTTGTTCAGCGAAGTCAGGACTCCTGCCTAGTTGCGAGCGACAACTCGGAATTCTCCTCGAGGCTTGGCAGGGCAATTGGGATGCCTCTCCAGCTGAGGCGGGAGACCAAGGGTTCCTTTCCACGTGCCACAGGAATCCTGGGACTCCTAAGAAGTTTCACGAGGAGTCAGGCATCGTCTCCTTTGGAGGCACTGATCTCCGCGTACCTGTGGAGTTTTCAAAGGATGTGAGGCCTCAGGTCGCGATGAGGTGGGGAACTAGGTGTTTCTCTGTGGTCTCCACAGGGGATTCAGACATCCTTTCGTCTTGGGAGATGCAAGACGAGCCTGCATTCAAGTCACTGCAGGGATATCCGGCCTTATTTCCAGTCAGGGCATGGCGGTGTCCATTCCACTTGTGGCCGAAAACTCAGGTTCCCTCTCACATACCTAGAGCTGAGAGAAGCCTCCTCTTGAGGTGCTTGTGGTAAGGTGGTATTCCTCTGGAGTCGAAGCCAGGAACTAACCTCTCATCTCCAGTTGATTTATGGTCCACGGAGCTCTTTCTTGTTGCTACAGTGACCTCAGGATCCCTCTAGCCTTGAAACAGTGTTCTTTGGGTTTCTCTGGAGTGCCATCAAGGAAATCAAGGCTCCTTTCATGTGTGATGTGCAACACGGAATTGCTCTGCACGCACTGCAGGGGAATCGGGGCTCATCTCGTGGCGAGGGGGAAGTCTCATGGTTTTTCTCGAGTTGCGGCAGGAACCTGGGGTATATTCTCGAGTTCCGACGGGGATGGCCCTTCCACCCACGTGTTTGTTCAGCGACGTCAGGACTCCTGCCTAGTTGCGAGGGACAACTCGGGATTCTCCTCGAGGCTTGGCAGGGCAATTGGGACGCCTCTCCAGCTGAGGCGGGAGACCAAGGGTCCCTTTCCACGTGCCACAGGAATCCTGGGTCTCCTATCAAGTTTCACGAGGCGTCAGGCATCGTCTCCTTTGGAGGCACTGATCTCCGCGTACCTCTGGAGTTTTCAAAGGATGTGAGGCCTCCGGTCGCGATGAGGTGGGGAACTAGGTTTTTCTCTGTGGTCTCCCCAGGGGATTCAGACATCCTTTCGTCTTGGGAGATGCAAGACGAGCCTGCATTCAAGTCACTGCAGGGATATCCGGCCTTATTTCGAGTCAGAGCATCGCGGTTTCCATTCCACTTGAGGCCACAAACTCAGGGTCCCTCTCACATAGCTAGAGCTGAGAGAAGCCTCCTCTTGAGGTGCTTGTGGTAAGGTGGTATTCCTCTGGAGTCGAAGCCAGGGACTAACCTCTCATCTCGAGTTGATTTGTGGTCCACGGAGCTCTTTCTTGTTGCTACAGTGACCTCAGGATCCCTCTACCCTTGAAACAGTGTTCTTGGGGTTTCTCTGGAGAGCCATCAAGGAAATCAAGGCTCCTTTCATGTTTGATGTGCAACACGGAATTGCTTTGAATGCAGTGCAGGGGAATCGGGCCTCATCTTACGGCGAGGGGGAAGTCTCACGGTTTTTCTCGAGTTGCGGTGGCAACCTGGGGTATATTCTCGAGTTACGACGGGGATGGCCCTTCCACCCACGTGTTTGTTCAGCGACGTCAGGACTCCTGCCTAGTTGCGAGGGACAACTCGGGATTCTCCTCGAGGCTTGGCAGGGCAATTGGGACGCCTCTCCAGCTGAGGCGGGAGACCAAGGGTCCCTTTCCACGTGCCACAGGAATCCTGGGACTCCTATCAAGTTTCACGAGGCGTCAGGCATCGTCTCCTTTGGAGGCACTGATCTCCGCGTACCTCTGAAGTTTTCAAAGGATGTGAGGCCTCCGGTCGCGATGAGGTGGGGAACTAGGTTTTTCTCTGTGGTCTCCCCAGGGGATTCAGACATCCTTTCGTCTTAGGAGATGCAAGACGAGCCTGCATTCAAGTCACTGCAGGGATATTCGGCCTTATTTCGAGTCAGGGCATCGCGGTTTCCATTCCACTTGAGGCCACAAACTCAGGGTCCCTCTCACATACCTAGAGCTGAGAGAAGCCTCCTCTTGAGGTGCTTGTGGTAAGGTGGTATTCCTCTGGAGTCGAAGCCAGGGACTAACCTCTCATCTCGAGTTGATTTTTGGTCCACGGCGCTCTTTCTTGTTGCTACAGTGACCTCAGGATCCCTCTAGCCTTGAAAGAGTGTTCTTGGGGATTCTCTGGAGTGCCATCAAGGAAATCAAGGCTCCTTTCATGTGTGATGTTCAAGACGGAATTGCTCTGCACGCAGTCCAGGGGAATCAGGCCTCATCTAGCGGCGAGGGGGAAGTCTCATGGTTTTTCTCGAGTTGCGACGGGAACCTGGGGTATATTCTCGAGTTACGACGGGGATGGCCCTTCCACCCACGTGTTTGTTCAGCGAAGTCAGGACTCCTGCCTAGTTGCGAGGGACAACTCGGGATTCTCCTCGAGGCTTGGCAGGGCAATTGGGACGCCTCTCCATCTGAGGCGGGAGACCAAGAGTCCCTTTCCACGTGCCACAGGAATCCTGGGACTCCTATCAAGTTTCATGAGGAGTCAGGCATCGTCTCCTTTGGAGGCACTGATCTCAGTGTACCTCTGGAGTTTTCAAAGTATGTGAGGCTTCCGGTCGCGATGATGTGGGGAACTACGTCTTTCTCTGTGGTCTCCACAGGGGATTCAGACATCCTTTCGTCTTGGGAGATGCAAGACGAGCCTGCATTCAAGTCACTGCAGGGATATCCGGCATTATTTCGTGTCAGGGCATCGCGGTGTCCATTCCACTTGAGGCCGCAAACTCAGGGTCCCTCTCACATACCTAGAGCTGAGAGAAGCCTCCTCTTGAGGTGCTTGTGGTAAGGTGGTATTCCTCTGGAGTCGAAGCCAGGGACTAACCTCTCATCTCGTGTTGATTTTTGGTCCACGGAGCTCTTTCGTGTTGCTACAGTGAGCTCATGATCCCTCTAACCTTGAAACAGTGTTCTTGGGGTTTCTCTGGAGTGCCATCAAGGAAATCAAGGCTCCTTTCATGTGTGATGTGCAACACGGAATTGCTCTGCATGCAGTGCAGGGGAATCGGGCCTCATCTCGCGGCGAGGGGGAAGTCTTATGGTTTTTCTCGAGTTGCGGCGGGAACCTGGGGTATATTCTCGAGTTACGACGGGGATGGCCCTTCCACCCACGTGTTTGTTCAGCGACGTCAGGACTCCTGCCTAGTTGCGAGGGACAACTCGGGATTCTCCTCGAGGCTTGGCAGGGCAATTGGGACGCCCCTCCAGGTGAGGCGGGAGACCAAGGGTCCCTTTCCACGTGCCACAGGAATCCTGGGACTCCTAAGAAGTTTCACGAGGAGTCAGGCATCGTCTCCTTTGGAGGCACTGATCTCCGCGTAGCTCTGGAGTTTTCAAAGGATGTGAGGCCTCCGGTCGCGATGAGGTGGGGAACTAGGTGTTTCTTTGTGGTCTCCACAGGGGATTCAGACATCCTTTCATCTTGGGAGATGCAAGACGAGCCTGCATTCAAGTCACTGAAGGGATATCCGGCCTTATTTCGAGTCAGGGCATCGCGGTGTCCATTCCACTTGTGGCCGCAAACTTAGGGTCCCTCTCACATAGCTAGAGCTGAGAGAAGCCTCCTCTTGAGGTGCTTGTGGTAAGGTGGTATTCCTCTGGAGTCGAAGCCAGGGACTAACCTCTAATCTCCAGTTGATTTATGGTCCACGGAGCTCTTTCGTGTTGCGACAGTGACCTCAGGATCCCTCTAGCCTTGAAACAGTGTTCTTGGGGTTTCTCTGGAGTGCCATCAAGGAAATCAAGGCTCATTTCATGTGTGATGTGCAACACGGAATTGCTCTGCACGCAGTGCAGGGGAATCAGGCCTCATCTCGCGGCGAGGGGGAAGTCTCATGGTTTTTCTCGAGTTGCGGCGGGAACCTGGGGTATATTCTCGAGTTAAGACGGGGCTGGCCCTTCCACCCACGTGTTTGTTCAGCGACGTCAGGACTCCTTCCTAGTTGCGAGGAACAACTCGGGATTCTCCTCGAGGCTTGGCAGGGCAATTGGGACTCCTCTCCAGCTGAGGCGGGAGACTAAGGGTCCCTTTCCACGTGCCACAGTAATCCTGTGACTCCTATCAAGTTTCACGAGGAGTCAGGCATCGTCTCCTTTGGAGGCACTGATCTCCGTGTACCTCTGGAGTTTTCAAAGGATGTGAGGCCTCCGGTCGCGATGAGGTGGGGAACTAGGTCTTTCTCTGTGATCCCCACAGGGGATTCAGACATCCTTTCATCTTGGGAGATGCAAAACGAGCCTGCATTCAAGTCACTGCAGGGATATCCGGCCTTATTTCGAGTCAGGGCATCGCAGTGTCCATTCCACTTGTGGCCGCAAACTCAGGGTCCCTCTCACATACCTAGAGCTGAGAGAAGCCTCCTCTTAAGGTGCTTGTGGTAAGGTGGTATTCCTCTGGAGTCGAAGCCAGGGACTAACCTCTCATCTCGAGTTGATTTTTGGTCCACGGAGCTCTTTCGTGTTGCTACAGTGACCTCAGGATCCCTCTAGCCTTGAAACAGTGTTCTTGGGGTTTCTCTGGAGTGCCATCAAGGAAATCAAGGCTCCTTTCATGTTTGATGTGCAACAGGGAATTGCTTTGAATGCAGTGCAGGGGAATCGGGCCTCATCTTACGGCGAGGGGGAAGTCTCACGGTTTTTCTCGAGTTGCGGTGGCAACCTGGGGTATATTCTCGAGTTACGACGGGGATGGCCCTTCCACCCACGTGTTTGTTCAGCGAAGTCAGGACTCCTGCCTAGTTGCGAGGGACAACTCGGGATTCTCCTCGAGGCTAGGCAGGGCAATTGGGATGCCTCTCCAGCTGAGGCGGGAGACCAAGGGTCCCTTTCCACGTGCCACAGGAATCCTGGGACTCCTAAGAAGTTTCACGAGGAGTCAGGCATCGTCTCCTTTGGAGGCACTGATCTCCGCGTACCTCTGGAGTTTTCAAAGGATGTGAGGCCTCCGGTCGCGATGAGGTGGGGAACTAGGTCTTTCTCTGTGGTCTCCACAGGGGATTCAGACATCCTTTCGTCTTGGGAGATGCAAGACGAGCCGGCATTCAAGTCACTGCAGGGATATCCGGCCTTATTTCCAGTCAGGGCATCGCGGTGTCCATTCCACTTGAGGTCGCAAACTCAGGGTCCCTCTCACATACCTAGAGCTGAGAGAAGCCTCCTCTTGAGGTGCTTGTGGTAAGGTGGTATTCCTCTGGAATCGAAGCCAGGGACTAACCTCTAATCTCCAGTTGATTTATGGTCCACGGAGCTCTTTCGTGTTGCTACAGTGACCTCAGGATCCCTCTAGCCTTGAAACAGTGTTCTTGGGGTTTCTCTGGAGTGCCATCAAGGAAATCAAGGCTCCTTTCATGTGTGATGTGCAACACGGAATTGCTCTGCACGCAGTGCAGCGGAATCGGGCCTCATCTCGGGGCGAGGGGGAAGTCTCATGGTTTTTCTCGAGTTGCGGCGGGAACCTGGGGTATATTCTCGAGTTACGACTGGGATGGCCCTTCCAACCACGTGTTTGTTCAGCGACGTCAGGACTCCTGCCTAGTTGCGAGGGACAACTCGGGATTCTCCTCGAGGCTTGGCAGGGCAATTGGGACGCCTCTCCAGCTGAGACGGGAGACCAAGTGTCCCTTTCCACGTGCCACAGTAATCCTGGGACTCCTATCAAGTTTCACGAGGAGTCAGGCATCGTCTCCTTTGGAGGCACTGATCTCCGTGTACCTCTGGAGTTTTCAAAGGATGTTAGGCCTCCGGTCGCGATGAGATGGGGAACTAGGTCTTTCTCTGTGGTCTCCACAGGGGATTCAGACATCCTTTCATCTTGGGAGATGGAAGACGAGCCTGCATTCAAGTCACTGCTGGGATATCCGGCGTTATTTCGCGTCAGGGCATCGCAGTGTCCATTCCACTTGAGGCCGCAAAATCAGGGTCCCTCTCACATACCTAGAGCTGAGAGAAGCCTCCTCTTGAGGTGCTTGTGGTAAGGTGGTATTCCTCTGGAGTCGAAGCCAGGGACTAACCTCTCATCTCGAGTTGATTTTTGGTCCACGGTGCTCTTTCTGGTTGCTACAGTGACCTCAGGATCCCTCTAGCCTTGAAACAGTGTTCTTGGGGTTTCTCTGGAGTGCCATCAAGGAAATCAAGGCTCCTTTCATGTGTGATGTGCAACACGGAATTGCTCTGCACGCAGTGCAGGGGAATCGGGCCTCATCTCGCAGCGAGGGGGAAGTCTCATGGTTTTTCTCGAGTTGCGGCGGGAACCTGGGGCATATTCTCAAGTTACGACGGGGATGGCCCTTCCACACACGTGTTTGTTCAGCGACGTCAGGACTCATGCCTAGTTGGGAGGGTCAACTCGGGATTCTCCTCGAGGCATGGCAGGGCAACTGGGACGCCTCTCCAGCTGAGGCGGGAGACCAAGGGTCGCTTTCCACGTGCCACAGGAATCCTGGGACTCCTATCAAGTTACACGAGGAGTCAGGCATCGTCTCCTTTGGAGGCACCGATCTCCGCGTACCTCTGGAGTTTTCAAAGGATGTGAGGCCTCCGGTCACGATGAGATGGGGAACTAGGTCTTTCTCTGTGGTCTCCACAGGGGCTTCAGACATCCTTTCGTCTTCGGAGATGCAAGACGAGCCTGCATTCAAGTCACTGCAGGTATATCCGGCCTTATTTCGAGTCAGGGCATCGCGGTGTCCATTCCACTTGAGGCCGCAAACTCAGGGTCCCTCTCACATACCTAGAGCTGAGAGAAGCCTCCTCTTGAGGTGTTTGTGGTAAGGTGGTATTCCTCTGGAGTCGAAGCCAGGGACTAACCTCTCATCTCCAGTTGATTTGTGTTCCACGGACCTCTTTCGTGTTGCTACAGTGACCTCAGGAACAATCTAGCCTTGAAACACTGTTCTTGGTGTTTCTCTGGAGTACCATCAAGGAAATCAAGGCTCCTTTCATGTGTGATGTGCAACACGGAATTGCTCTGCACGCAGAGCAGGGGAATCGGGCCTAATCTCGCGGCGAAGGGTAAGTCTTATGGTTTTTCTCGAGTTGCGGCGGGAACCTGGGGTATATTCTCGAGTTACGACGGGGATGGCCCTTCCACACACGTGTTTGTTCAGCGACATCAGGACTCCTGCCTAGTTGCGAGGGACAACTCGGGATTCTCCTCGAGGCTTGGCAGGGCAATTGGGACGCCTCTCCAGCTGAGGCGGGAGACCAAGGCTCCCTTTCCACGTGCCACAGGAATACTGGGACTCCTATCAAGTTTCACGAGGAGTCAGGCATCGTCTCCTTTGGAGGCACTGATCTCCGCGTACCTCTGGAGTTTTCAAAGGATGTGAGGCCTCCGGTCGCGATAAGGTGGGGAACTAGGTCTTTCTCTGTGGTCTCCACAGGGGATTCAGACATCCTTTCGTCTTGGGAGATGCCAGACGAGCCTGCATTCAAGTCACTGCAGGGATATCCGGCCTTATTTCGAGTCAGGGCATCGCGGTGTCCATTTCACTTGAGGCCGCAAACTCAGGGTCCCTCTCACATACCTAGAGCTGAGAGAAGCCTCCTCTTGAGGTGCTTGTGGTAAGGTGGTATTCCTCTGGAGTCGAAGCCAGGGACTAACCTCTCATCTCGAGTTGATTTTTGGTCCACGGAGCTCTTTCGTGTGGCTACAGTGACCTCAGGATCCCTCTAGCCTTGAAAGAGTGTTCTTGGGGTTTCTCTGGAGTGCCATCAAGGAAATCAAGTCTCCTTTCATGTGTGATGTGCAAGACGGAATGGCTCTGCACGCAGTGCAGGGGAATCGGGCCTCATCTAGTGGCGAGGGGGAAGTCTCATAATTTTTCTTGAGTTGCGGCGGGAACCTGGGGTATATTCTCGAGTTACGACGGGGATGGCCCTTCCACACACGTGTTTGTTCAGCGACGTCAGGACTCCTGCCTAGTTGCGAGGGACAACTCGGGATTCTTCTTGAGGCTTGGCAGGGCAATTGGGACGCCTCTCCAGCTTAGGCGGGAGACCAAGGGTCCCTTTCCACGTGCCACAGGAATCCTGGGGCTCCTATCAAGTTTCACGAGGAGTCAGGCATCGTCTCCTTTGGAGGCAGTGATCTCCGAGTACCTCTTTGGTTTTCAAAGGATGTGAGGCCTCCGGTCGCGATGAGGTGGGGAACTAGGTCTTTCTCTGTGGTCTCCACAGGGGATTCAGACATTCTTTCGTCTTGGGAGATGCAAGACGAGCCTGCATTCAAGTCACTGCAGGGATATCCGCCCTTATTTCGAGTCAGGGAATCGAGGTGCCCTTTCCACTTGATGCCGCAAACTTATTGTCCCTCTCACATAGCTAGAGCTGAGAGAAGCCTCCTCTTGAGGTGCTTGTGGTAAGGTGGTATTCCTCTGGAGTCGAAGCCAGGGACTAACCTCTCATATCGAGTTGATTCTTGGTCCACAGAGCTCTTTCGTGTTGCTACAGTGACCTCATGATCCCTCTAGCTTTGAAACAGTGTTCTTGGGGTTTCTATGAAGTGCCATCAAGGAAATCAAGGCTCCTTTCATGTGTGATGTGCAAGACGGAATTGCTCTGCACGCAGTGCAGGGGAATCGGGCCTCATCTCGCGGCGAGGGGGAAGTCTTATGGTTTTTCTCGAGTTGCGGCGGGAACCTGGGTTATATTCTCGAGTTACGACGGGGATGGCCCTTCCACCCACGTGTTTGTTCAGCGACGTCAGGACTCCTGCCTAGTTGCGAGGGACAACTCGGGATTCTCCTCGAGGCTTAGCAGGGCAATTGGGACGCCTCTCCAGCTGAGACGGGAGACCAAGGGTCCCTTTCCACGTGCCACAGGAATCCTGGAACTCCTAAGAAGTTTCACGAGGAGTCAGGCATCGTCTCCTTTGGAGGCACTGATCTCAGTGTACCTCTGGAGTTTTCAAAGTATGTGAGGTCTCCGGTCGCGATGAGGTGGGGAACTAGGTCTTTCTCTGTGGTCTCCACAGGGGATTCAGACATCCTTTCGTCTTGGGAGATGCAAGACGAGCCTGCATTCAAGTCACTGCAGGGATATCCGGCCTTATTTCGAGTCAGGGCATCGCGGTGTCCATTCCACTTGAGGCCGCAAACTCAGGGTCCCTCTCACATACCTACAGCTGAGAGAAGCCTCCTCTTGAGGTGCTTGTGGTAAGGTGGTTTCCTCTGGAGTCGAAGCCAGGGACTAACCTCTCATCTCGAGTTGATTTTTGGTCCACGGAGCTCTTTCGGGTTGCTACAGTGACCTCAGGATCCCTCTAGCCTTGAAACAGTGTTCTTGGGGTTTCTCTGGAGTGCCATCAAGGAAATCAAGGCTCCTTTCATGTGTGATGTGCAACACGGAATTGCTCTGCACGCAGTGCAGGGGAATCGGGCCTCATCTCGCGGCGAGGGGGAAGTCTCATGGTTTTTCTCGAGTTGCGGCGGGAACCTGGGGTATATTCTCGAGTTACGACGGGGATGGCCCTTCCACCCACGTGTTTCTTCAGCGACGTCAGGACTCCTGCCTAGTTGCGAGGGACAACTCGGGATTCTCCTCGAGGCTTGGCAGGGCAATTGGGACGCCTCTCCAGCTGAGGCGGGAGACCAAGGGTCCCTTTCCACGTGCCACAGGAATCCTGGGACTCCTATCAAGTTTCACGAGGAGTCTGGCATCGTCTCCTTTGGAGGCACTGATCTCCGCGTACCTCTGGAGTTTTCAAAGGATGTGAGGCCTCCGGTCACGATGAGGTGGGGAACTAGGTCTTTCTCTGTGGTCTCCACAGGGGATTCAGACATCCTTTCGTCTTGGGAGATGCAAGACGAGCCTGCATTCAAGTCACTGCATGGATATCCGGCATTATTTCCAGTCAGGGCATCGCGGTGTCCATTCCACTTGTGGCTGCAAACTCAGGGTCCCTCTCACATACCTAGAGCTGAGAGAAGCCTCCTCTTGAGGTGCTTGTGGTAAGGTGGTATACCTCTGGAGTCGAAGCCAGGGACTAACGTCTCATCTCGAGTTGATTTTTGGTCCACGGAGCTCTTTTGTGTTGCTACAGTGACCTCAGGATCCCTCTAGCCTTGAAACAGTGTTCTTGGGGTTTCTCTGGAGTGCCATCAAGGAAATCAAGGCTCCTTTCATGTGTGATGTGCAACACGGAATTGCTCTGCACACAGTGCAGGGGAATCGGGCCTCATCTCACGGCGAGGGGGAAGTCTCATGGTTTTTCTCGAGTTGCGGCGGGAACCTGGAGTATATTCTCGAGTTACGTCGGGGATGGCCCTTCCACCCACGTGTTTGTTCAGCGACGTCAGGACTCCTGCCTAGTTGCGAGGGAAAACTCGGGATTCTTCTCGAGGCTTGGCAGGGCAATTGGGACGCCTCTCCAGCTGAGGCGGGAGACCAAGGGTCCCTTTCCACGTGCCACAGGAATCCTGGGACTCCTATCAAGTTTCACGAGGAGTCAGGCATCGTCTCCTTTGGAGGCAGTGATCTCCGCGTACCTCTGGAGTTTTCAAAGGATGTGAGGCCTCCGGTCGCGATGAGGTGGGGAACTAGGTCTTTCTCTGTGGTCTCCACAGGGGATTCAGACATTCTTTCGTCTTGGGAGATGCAAGACGAGCCTGCATTCAAGTCACTGCAGGGATATCCGGCCTTATTTCGAGTCAGGGCATCGCGGTGTCCATTCCACTTGAGGCCACAAACTCAGGGTCCGTCTCACATAGCTAGAGATGAGAGAAGCTTCCACTTGAGGTGCTTTTGGTAAGGTGGTTTTCCTCTGGAGTCGAAGCCAGGGACTACCCTCTCATCTCGAGTTGATTTTTGGTCCACGGAGCTCTTTCGTGTTGCTACAGTGACCTCAGGATCCCTCTAGCCTTGAAACAGTGTTCTTGGGGTTTCTCTGGAGTGCCATCAAGGAAATCAAGGCTCCTTTCATGTGTGATGTGCAACACGGAATTGCTCTGCACGCAGTGCAGGGGAATCGGGCCTCATCTCGCGGCGAGGGGGAAGTCTCATGGTTTGTCTCGAGTTGCAGCGGGAACCTGGGGTATATTCTCGAGTTACGACGGGGATGGCCCTTCCACCCACGTGTTTGCTCAGTGACGTCAGGACTCCTGCCTAGTTGCGAGGGACAACTCGGGATTCTCCTCGAGGCTTGGCAGGGCAATTGGGACGCCTCTCCAGCTGAGGCGGGAGACCAAGAGTCCCTTTCCACGTGCCACAGGAATCCTGGTTCTCCTATCAAGTTTCACGAGGAGTCAGGCATCGTCTCCTTTGGAGGCAGTGATCTCCGCGTACCTCTTGAGTTTTCAAAGGATGTGAGGCCTCCGGTCGCGATGAGGTGGGGAACTAGGTCTTTCTCTGTGGTCTCCACAGGGGATTCAGACATTCTTTCGTCTTGTGAGATGCAAGACGAGCCTGCATTCAAGTCACTGCAGGGATATCCGCCCTTATTTCGAGTCAGGGCATCGAGGTGCCCTTTCCATTTGAGGCCGCAAACTCATTGTCCCTCTCACATAGCTAGAGCTGAGAGAAGCCTCCTCTTGAGGTGCTTATGGTAAGGTGGTATTCCTCTGGAGTCGAAGCCAGGGACTAACCTCTCATATCGAGTTGATTCTTGGTCCACAGAGCTCTTTCGTGTTGCTACAGTGACCTCAGGATCCCTCTAGCCTTGAAACAGAGTTCTTGGGGTTTCTGTGAAGTGCCATCAAGGAAATCAAGGCTCCTTTCATGTGTGATGTGCAAGACGGAATTGCTCTGCACGCAGTGCAGGGGAATCGGGCCTCATCTCGCGGCGAGGGGGAAGTCTCATGGTTTTTCTCGAGTTCCGGCGGGAACCTGGGTTATATTCTCGAGTTACGACGGGGATGGCCCTTCCACCCACGTGTTTGTTCAGCGACGTCAGGACTCCTGCCTAGTTGCGAGGGACAACTCGGGATTCTCCTCGAGGCTTGGCAGGGCAATTGGGACGCCTCTCCAGCTGAGACGGGAGACCAAGGGTCCCTTTCCACGTGCCACAGGAATCCTGGGACTCCTAAGAAGTTTCACGAGGAGTCAGGCATCGTCTCCTTTGGAGGCACTGATCTCCGTGTACCTCTGGAGTTTTCAAAGTATGTGAGGCCTCCGGTCGCGATGAGGTGGGGAACTAGGTCTTTCTCTGTGGTCTCCACAGGGGATTCAGACATCCTTTCCTCTTGGGAGATGCAAGACAAGCCTGCATTCAAGTCACTGCAGGGATATCCGGCCTTATTTCGAGTCAGGGCATCGCGGTGTCCATTCCACTTGAGGCCGCAAACTCAGGGTCCCTCTCACATACCTACAGCTGAG
This sequence comes from Cervus elaphus, assembly GCF_910594005.1. Classification (NCBI taxonomy): domain Eukaryota; kingdom Metazoa; phylum Chordata; class Mammalia; order Artiodactyla; family Cervidae; genus Cervus; species Cervus elaphus. Next base: position 309,878 of record NW_025316721.1, on the reverse strand, counting down.
AGAAGCCTCCTCTTGAGGTGCTTGTGGTAAGGTGGTTTCCTCTGGAGTCGAAGCCAGGGACTAACCTCTGATCTCGAGTTGATTTTTGGTCCACGGAGCTCTTTCGGGTTGCTACAGTGACCTCAGGATCCCTCTAGCCTTGAAACAGTGTTCTTGGGGTTTCTCTGGAGTGCCATCAAGGAAATCAAGGCTCCTTTCATGTGTGATGTGCAACACGGAATTGCTCTGCACGTAGTGCAGGGGAATCGGGCCTCATCTCGCGGCGAGGGGGAAGTCTCATGGTTTTTCTCGAGTTGCGGCGGGAACCTGGGGTATATTCTCGAATTACGACGGGGATGGCCCTTCCACACACGTGTTTGTTCAGCGACGTCAGGACTCCTGCCTAGTTGCGAGGGACAACTCGGGATTCTCCTCGAGGCTTGGCAGGGCAATTGGAACGCCTCTCCAGCTGAGGCGGGAGACCAAGGGTCCCTTTCCACGTGCCACAGGAATCCTGGGACTCCTATCAAGTTTCAAGAGGAGTCAGGCATCGTCTCCTTTGGAGGCACTGATCTCTGCGTACCTCTGGAGTTTTCAAAGGATGTGAGGCCTCCGGTCGCGATAAGGTGGGGAACTAGGTCTTTCTCTGTGGTCTCCACAGGGGATTCAGACATCCTTTCGTCTTGGGAGATGCAAGACGAGCCTGCATTCAAGTCACTGCAGGGATATCCGGCCTTATTTCGAGTCAGGGCATCGCGGTGTCCATTCCACTTGAGGCCACAAACTCAGGGTCCCTCTCACATAGCTAGAGATGAGAGAAGCTTCCACTTGAGGTGCTTTTGGTAAGGTGGTATTCCTCTGGAGTCGAAGCCAGGGACTACCCTCTCATCTCGAGTTGATTTTTGGTCCACGCAGCTCTTTCGTGTTGCTACAGTGACCTCAGGATCCCTCTAGCCTTGAAACAGTGTTCTTGGGGTTTCTTTGGAGTGCCATCAAGGAAATCAAGGCTCCTTTCATGTGTGATGTGCAACACGGAATTGCTCTGCACGCAGTGCAGGGGAATCGGGCCTCATCTCGCGGCGAGGGGGAAGTCTCATGGTTTGTCTCGAGTTGCGGCGGGAACCTGGGGTATATTCTCGAGTTACGACGGGGATGGCCCTTCCACCGACGTGTTTGTTCAGCGACGTCAGGACTCCTGCCTAGTTGCGAGGGACAACTCGGGATTCTCCTCGAGGCTTGGCAGGGCAATTAAGACGCCTCTCCAGCTGAGGCGGGAGACCAAGTGTCCCTTTCCACGTGCCACAGGAATCCTGGGACTCCTATCAAGTTTCAGAGGAGTCAGGCATCGTCTCCTTTGGAGGCACTGATCTCCGCGTACCTCTGGAGTTTTCAAAGGATGTGAGGCCTCCGGTCGCGATGAGGTGGGGAACTAGGTCTTTCTCTGTGGTCTCCACAGGGGATTCAGACATCCTTTCGTCTTGGGAGATGCAAGACGAGCCTGCATTCAAGTCACTGCATGGATATCTGGCATTATTTCCAGTCAGGGCATCGCGGTGTCCATTCCACTTGTGGCTGCAAACTCAGGGTCCCTCTCACATACCTAGAGCTGAGAGAAGCCTCCTCTTGAGGTGCTTGTGGTAAGGTGGTATTCCTCTGGAGTCGAAGCCAGGGACTAACGTCTCATCTCGAGTTGATTTTTGGTCCACGGAGCTCTTTTGTGTTGCTACAGTGACCTCAGGATCCCTCTAGCCTTGAAACAGTGTTCTTGGGGTTTCTCTGGAGTGCCATCAAGGAAATCAAGGCTCCTTTCATGTGTGATGTGCAACACGAAATTTCTCTGCACACAGTGCAGGGGAATCGGGCCTCATCTCACGGCGAGGGGGAAGTCTCATGGTTTTTCTCGAGTTGCGGCGGGAACCTGGGGTATATTCTCGAGTTACGTCGGGGATGGCCCTTCCACCCACGTGTTTGTTCAGCGACGTCAGGACTCCTGCCTAGTTGCGAGGGAAAACTCGGGATTCTTCTCGAGGCTTGGCAGGGCATTTGGGACGCCTCTCCAGCTGAGGCAGGAGACCAAGGGTCCCTTTCCACGTGCCACAGGAATCCTGGGACTCCTATCAACTTTCACGAGGAGTCAGGCATCGTCTCCTTTGGAGGCAGTGATCTCCGCGTACCTCTGGAGTTTTCAAAGGATGTGAGGCCTCCGGTCGCGATGAGGTGGGGAACTAGGTCTTTCTCTGTGGTCTCCACAGGGGATTCAGACATTCTTTCGTCTTGGGAGATGCAAGACGAGCCTGCATTCAAGTCACTGCAGGGATATCCGGCCTTATTTCGAGTCAGGGCATCGCGGTGTCCATTCCACTTGAGGCCACAAACTCAGGGTCCGTCTCACATAGCTAGAGATGAGAGAAGCTTCCACTTGAGGTGCTTTTGGTAAGGTGGTTTTCCTCTGGAGTCGAAGCCAGGGACTACCCTCTCATCTCGAGTTGATTTTTGGTCCACGGAGCTCTTTCGTGTTGCTACAGTGACCTCAGGATCCCTCTAGCCTTGAAACAGTGTTCTTGGGGTTTCTCTGGAGTGCCATCAAGGAAATCAAGGCTCCTTTCATGTGTGATGTGCAACACGGAATTGCTCTGCACGCAGTGCAGGGGAATCGGGCCTCATCTCGCGGCGAGGGGGAAGTCTCATGGTTTGTCTCGAGTTGCAGCGGGAACCTGGGGTATATTCTCGAGTTACGACGGGGATGGCCCTTCCACCCACGTGTTTGCTCAGTGACGTCAGGACTCCTGCCTAGTTGCGAGGGACAACTCGGGATTCTCCTCGAGGCTTGGCAGGGCAATTGGGACGCCTCTCCAGCTGAGGCGGGAGACCAAGAGTCCCTTTCCACGTGCCACAGGAATCCTGGTTCTCCTATCAAGTTTCACGAGGAGTCAGGCATCGTCTCCTTTGGAGGCAGTGATCTCCGCGTACCTCTTGAGTTTTCAAAGGATGTGAGGCCTCCGGTCGCGATGAGGTGGGGAACTAGGTCTTTCTCTGTGGTCTCCACAGGGGATTCAGACATTCTTTCGTCTTGGGAGATGCAAGACGAGCCTGCATTCAAGTCACTGCAGGGATATCCGCCCTTATTTCGAGTCAGGGCATCGAGGTGCCCTTTCCATTTGAGGCCGCAAACTCATTGTCCCTCTCACATAGCTAGAGCTGAGAGAAGCCTCCTCTTGAGGTGCTTATGGTAAGGTGGTATTCCTCTGGAGTCGAAGCCAGGGACTAACCTCTCATATCGAGTTGATTCTTGGTCCACAGAGCTCTTTCGTGTTGCTACAGTGACCTCAGGATCCCTCTAGCCTTGAAACAGTGTTCTTGGGGTTTCTGTGAAGTGCCATCAAGGAAATCAAGGCTCCTTTCATGTGTGATGTGCAAGACGGAATTGCTCTGCACGCAGTGCAGGGGAATCGGGACTCATCTCGCGGCGAGGGGGAAGTCTCATGGTTTTTCTCGAGTTCCGGCGGGAACCTGGGTTATATTCTCGAGTTACGACGGGGATGGCCCTTCCACCCACGTGTTTGTTCAGCGACGTCAGGACTCCTGCCTAGTTGCGAGGGACAACTCGGGATTCTCCTCGAGGCTTGGCAGGGCAATTGGGACGCCTCTCCAGCTGAGACGGGAGACCAAGGGTCCCTTTCCACGTGCCACAGGAATCCTGGGACTCCTAAGAAGTTTCACGAGGAGTCAGGCATCGTCTCCTTTGGAGGCACTGATCTCCGTGTACCTCTGGAGTTTTCAAAGTATGTGAGGCCTCCGGTCGCGATGAGGTGGGGAACTAGGTCTTTCTCTGTGGTCTCCACAGGGGATTCAGACATCCTTTCGTCTTGGGAGATGCAAGACGAGCCTGCATTCAAGTCACTGCAGGGATATCCGGCCTTATTTCGAGTCAGGGCATCGCGGTGTCCATTCCACTTGAGGCCACAAACTCAGGGTCCCTCTCACATAGCTAGAGATGAGAGAAGCTTCCACTTGAGGTGCTTTTGGTAAGGTGGTATTCCTCTGGAGTCGAAGCCAGGGACTACCCTCTCATCTCGAGTTGATTTTTGGTCCACGCAGCTCTTTCGTGTTGCTACAGTGACCTCAGGATCCCTCTAGCCTTGAAACAGTGTTCTTGGGGTTTCTTTGGAGTGCCATCAAGGAAATCAAGGCTCCTTTCATGTGTGATGTGCAACACGGAATTGCTCTGCACGCAGTGCAGGGGAATCGGGCCTCATCTCGCGGCGAGGGGGAAGTCTCATGGTTTGTCTCGAGTTGCGGCGGGAACCTGGGGTATATTCTCGAGTTACGACGGGGATGGCCCTTCCACCGACGTGTTTGTTCAGCGACGTCAGGACTCCTGCCTAGTTGCGAGGGACAACTCGGGATTCTCCTCGAGGCTTGGCAGGGCAATTAAGACGCCTCTCCAGCTGAGGCGGGAGACCAAGTGTCCCTTTCCACGTGCCACAGGAATCCTGGGACTCCTATCAAGTTTCAGAGGAGTCAGGCATCGTCTCCTTTGGAGGCACTGATCTCCGCGTACCTCTGGAGTTTTCAAAGGATGTGAGGCCTCCGGTCGCGATGAGGTGGGGAACTAGGTCTTTCTCTGTGGTCTCCACAGGGGATTCAGACATCCTTTCGTCTTGGGAGATGCAAGACGAGCCTGCATTCAAGTCACTGCATGGATATCTGGCATTATTTCCAGTCAGGGCATCGCGGTGTCCATTCCACTTGTGGCTGCAAACTCAGGGTCCCTCTCACATACCTAGAGCTGAGAGAAGCCTCCTCTTGAGGTGCTTGTGGTAAGGTGGTATTCCTCTGGAGTCGAAGCCAGGGACTAACGTCTCATCTCGAGTTGATTTTTGGTCCACGGAGCTCTTTTGTGTTGCTACAGTGACCTCAGGATCCCTCTAGCCTTGAAACAGTGTTCTTGGGGTTTCTCTGGAGTGCCATCAAGGAAATCAAGGCTCCTTTCATGTGTGATGTGCAACACGAAATTTCTCTGCACACAGTGCAGGGGAATCGGGCCTCATCTCACGGCGAGGGGGAAGTCTCATGGTTTTTCTCGAGTTGCGGCGGGAACCTGGGGTATATTCTCGAGTTACGTCGGGGATGGCCCTTCCACCCACGTGTTTGTTCAGCGACGTCAGGACTCCTGCCTAGTTGCGAGGGAAAACTCGGGATTCTTCTCGAGGCTTGGCAGGGCAATTGGGACGCCTCTCCAGCTGAGGCAGGAGACCAAGGGTCCCTTTCCACGTGCCACAGGAATCCTGGGACTCCTATCAACTTTCACGAGGAGTCAGGCATCGTCTCCTTTGGAGGCAGTGATCTCCGCGTACCTCTGGAGTTTTCAAAGGATGTGAGGCCTCCGGTCGCGATGAGGTGGGGAACTAGGTCTTTCTCTGTGGTCTCCACAGGGGATTCAGACATCCTTTCGTCTTGGGAGATGCAAGACGAGCCTGCATTCAAGTCACTGCAGGGATATCCGGCCTTATTTCGAGTCAGGGCATCGCGGTGTCCATTCCACTTGAGGCCACAAACTCAGGGTCCGTCTCACATAGCTAGAGATGAGAGAAGCTTCCACTTGAGGTGCTTTTGGTAAGGTGGTATTCCTCTGGAGTCGAAGCCAGGGACTACCCTCTCATCTCGAGTTGATTTTTGGTCCACGGAGCTCTTTCGTGTTGCTACAGTGACCTCAGGATCCCTCTAACCTTGAAACAGTGTTCTTGGGGTTTCTCTGGAGTTCCATCAAGGAAATCAAGGCTCCTTTCATGTGTGATGTGCAACACGGAATTGCTCTGCACGCAGTGCAGGGGAATCGGGCCTCATCTCGCGGCGAGGGGGAAGTCTCATGGTTTGTCTCGAGTTGCGGCGGGAACCTGGGGTATATTCTCGAGTTACGACGGGGATGACCCTTCCACCCACGTGTTTGCTCAGTGACGTCAGGACTCCTGCCTAGTTGCGAGGGACAACTCGGGATTCTCCTCGAGGCTTGGCAGGGCAATTGGGACGCCTCTCCAGCTGAGGCGGGAGACCAAGGGTCCCTTTCCACGTGCCACAGTAATCCTGGTTCTCCTATCAAGTTTCACGAGGAGTCAGGCATCATCTCCTTTGGAGGCAGTGATCTCCGCGTACCTCTTGAGTTTTCAAAGGATGTGAGGCCTCCGGTCGCGATGAGGTGGGGAACTAGGTCTTTCTCTGTGGTCTCCACAGGGGATTCAGACATTCTTTCGTCTTGGGAGATGCAAGACGAGCCTGCATTCAAGTCACTGCAGGGATATCCGCCCTTATTTCGAGTCAGGGCATCTAGGTGCCCTTTCCACTTGAGGCCGCAAACTCATTGTCCCTCTCACATAGCTAGAGCTGAGAGAAGCCTCCTCTTGAGGTGCTTATGGTTAGGTGGTATTCCTCTGGAGTCGAAGCCAGGGACTAACCTCTCATATCGAGTTGATTCTTGGTCCACAGAGCTCTTTCGTGTTGCTACAGTGACCTCAGGATCCCTCTAGCTTTGAAACAGTGATCTTGGGGTTTCTATGAAGTGCCATCAAGGAAATCAAGGCTCCTTTCTTGTGTGATGTGCAAGACGGAATTGCTCTGCACGCAGTGCAGGGGAATCGGGTCTCATCTCGCGGCGAGGGGGAAGTCTCATGGTTTTTCTCGAGTTCCGGCGGGAACCTGGGTTATATTCTCGAGTTACGACGGGGATGGCCCTTCCACCCACGTGTTTGTTCAGCGACGTCAGGACTTCTGCCTAGTTTCGAGGGACAACTCGGGATTCTCCTCGAGGCTTGGCAGGGCAATTGGGACGCCTCTCCAGCTGAGACAGGAGACCAAGGGTCCCTTTCCACGTGCCACAGGAATCCTGGGACTCCTAAGAAGTTTCACGAGGAGTCAGGCATCGTCTCCTTTGGAGGCACTGATCTCCGTGTACCTCTGGAGTTTTCAAAGTATGTGAGGCCTCCGGTCGCGATGAGGTGGGGAACTAGGTCTTTCTCTGTGGTCTCCACAGGGGATTCAGACATCCTTTCCTCTTGGGAGATGCAAGACGAGCCTGCATTCAAGTCACTGCAGGGATATCCGGCCTTATTTCGAGTCAGGGCATCGCGGTGTCCATTCCACTTGAGGCCGCAAACTCAGGGTCCCTCTCACATAACTACAGCTGAGAGAAGCCTCCTCTTGAGGTGCTTGTGGTAAGGTGGTTTCCTCTGGAGTCGAAGCCAGGGACTAACCTCTGATCTCGAGTTGATTTTTGGTCCACGGAGCTCTTTCGGGTTGCTACAGTGACCTCAGGATCCCTCTAGCCTTGAAACAGTGTTCTTGGGGTTTCTCTGGAGTGCCATCAAGGAAATCAAGGCTCCTTTCATGTGTGATGTGCAACACGGAATTGCTCTGCACGTAGTGCAGGGGAATCGGGCCTCATCTCGCGGCGAGGGGGAAGTCTCATGGTTTTTCTCGAGTTGCGGCGGGAACCTGGGGTATATTCTCGAGTTACGACGGGGATGGCCCTTCCACACACGTGTTTGTTCAGCGACGTCAGGACTCCTGCCTAGTTGCGAGGGACAACTCGGGATTCTCCTCGAGGCTTGGCAGGGCAATTGGAACGCCTCTCCAGCTGAGGCGGGAGACCAAGGGTCCCTTTCCACGTGCCACAGGAATCCTGGGACTCCTATCAAGTTTCACGAGGAGTCAGGCATCGTCTCCTTTGGAGGCACTGATCTCTGCGTACCTCTGGAGTTTTCAAAGGATGTGAGGCCTCCGGTCGCGATAAGGTGGGGAACTAGGTCTTTCTCTGTGGTCTCCACAGGGGATTCAGACATCCTTTCGTCTTGGGAGATGCAAGACGAGCCTGCATTCAAGTCACTGCAGGGATATCCGGCCTTATTTCGAGTCAGGGCATAGCGGTGTCCATTCCACTTGAGGCCACAAACTCAGGGTCCCTCTCACATAACTACAGCTGAGAGAAGCCTCCTCTTGAGGTGCTTTTGGTAAGGTGGTATTCCTCTGGAGTCGAAGCCAGGGACTACCCTCTCATCTCGAGTTGATTTTTGGCCCACGCAGCTCTTTCGTGTTGCTACAGTGACCTCAGGATCCCTCTAGCCTTGAAACAGTGTTCTTGGGGTTTCTCTGGAGTGCCATCAAGGAAATCAAGGCTCCTTTCATGTGTGATGTGCAACACGGAATTGCTCTGCACGCAGTGCAGGGGAATCGGGCCTCATCTCGCGGCGAGGGGGAAGTCTCATGGTTTGTCTCGAGTTGCGGCGGGAACCTGGGGTATATTCTCGAGTTACGACGGGGATGGCCCTTCCACCGACGTGTTTGTTCAGCGACGTCAGGACTCCTGCCTAGTTGCGAGGGACAACTCGGGATTCTCCTCGAGGCTTGGCAGGGCAATTAGGACGCCTCTCCAGCTGAGGCGGGAGACCAAGGGTCCCTTTCCACGTGCCACAGGAATCCTGGGACTCCTATCAAGTTTCAGAGGAGTCAGGCATCGTCTCCTTTGGAGGCACTGATCTCCGCGTACCTCTGGAGTTTTCAAAGGATGTGAGGCCTCCGGTCGCGATGAGGTGGGGAACTAGGTCTTTCTCTGTGGTCTCCACAGGGGATTAAGACATCCTTTCGTCTTGGGAGATGCAACGAGCCTGCATTCAAGTCACTGCAGGGATATCCGGCCTTATTTCGAATCAGGGCTTCGCGGTGTCCATTCCACTTGACGCCGCAATCTCAGAGTCCCTCTCACATAGCTAGAGCTGAGAGAAGCCTCCTCTTGAGGTGCTTGTGGTAAGGTGGTATTCCTCTGGAGTCGAAGCCAGGGACTAACCTCCCATCTCGATTTGATGTTTGGTCCACGGAGCTCTTTCGTGGTGCTACAGTGACCTCAGGATCCCTTTAGCCTTGAAACAGTGTTCTTGGGGTTTCTCTGGAGTGCCATCAAGGAAATCAAGGCTCCTTTCATGTGTGATGTGCAACACGGAATTGCTCTGCACGCAGTGCAGGGGAATCGGGCCTCATCTCGCGGCGAGGGGGAAGTCTCATGGTTTTTCTCGAGTTGCGCCGGGAACCTGGGGTATATTCTCGAGTTACGACGGGGATGGTCCTTCCACACACGTGTTTGTTCAGCGACGGCAGGACTCCTACCTGGTTGCGAAGGAAAACTCGGGATTCTCCCCAAGGCTTGGCAGGGCAAATGGGACGCCTCTCCAGCTGAGGCGGGAGACCAAGTGTCCCTTTCCACGTGCCACAGGAATCCTGGGACTCCTATCAAGTTTCACGAGGAGTCAGGCATCGTCTCCCTTGGAGGCACTGATCTCCGTATACGTCTGGAGTTTTCAAAGGGGACTGCAGGCCTTATTTCGAGTCAGGGCATCACGGTGTCCATTCCACTTGTGGCCGCAAACTCAAGGTCCCTCTCACATACCTAGAGCTGAGAGAAGCCTCCTCTTGAGGTGCTTGTGGTAAGGTGGTATTCCTCTGGAGTCGAAGCCAGGGACTAACCTCTCATCTCGAGTTGATTTGTGGTCCACGGAGGTCTTTCGTGTAGCTACACTGACCTCAGTATCCCTCTAGCCTTGAAACAGTGTTTTTGGGGTTTCTCTGGAGTGCCATCAAGGAAATCAAGGCTTCTTTCATGTGTGATGTGCAACACGGAATTGCTCTGCACGCACTGCAAGGGAATCTCTCCTCATCTCGCGGCGAGGGGCAAGTCTCATTGTTTTTCACGAGTTGCGGCGGGAACCTGGGGTATATTCTCGAGTTACGACGTGGATGGCCCTTCCACACACGTGTTTGTTCAGCGCCGTCAGGACTCCTGCCTAGTTGCGAGGGACAACTCGGGATTCTCCTCGAGGCTTGGCAGGGCAATTGGGACGCCTCTCCAGCTGAGG